>NW_022475108.1:0-8417 GCF_009193445.1 Aspergillus pseudotamarii | reverse complement strand
TTTTTTTCCCTTCTTTTGTCTAATTCTTCAAGTTTCAGTCGGCCCCTCGCTAATCAACATCTTAAACTTCACTACGTGGCATACGCTGTATGACAATTGCACATAAAAGCTAATAACACAATCCTATTGCTTGATGGCACCTCTTGTCTTCCTGATCTGAATATCTGCTAGTACCGAAGCCTACCAGGCTGAGATCCAATCAGCTCAGTCAACCATCCCTCCAGACGGGAGATTGTCATCTAGAAAGACGGCAGTGCGCGCCACTAAAGCAGGCCCCATGTCTCGACTCCTGAATTAGCTGCAAATCATTTTCCATGACGCAATCCGGCCATCTTCCGTGAAAAATGTGGTTCCTTTTGATTTTATTTTTTTCTGATCTAATTTTTTTTTTTCAAGTCTCCAATTGTTACCCCCCTTGGTCATTGCCCCGCTATAGCGGTCAGGACGTAACACACATACTGTGCCACATTGTATGGGGTACAACTGTTCAGTAGGTAAGTTAAGTAATAGGTGAAATAAAGTGATACCTAATTCGGGGCGTGTGACATAGAAGATACCTAAACTTCACGACAAACCCCATAACTTTCAGGTCACAAATGAAGGTTGAAGATAAGTCCAGAATGCAGAGACGCAATTGGGTAATCTAGCGCGGATCATCACTCTCAAGTGAAGAAAAAAAAAAAAAAAGACCATTCTCCGGACTTCCCCTCCTCCTCTCCTCCTCAAACCACTCCAGATGTTGTGATTTGAACATGTGATTGGCATTAACTATCACAAGCTATCGCACGCTAGTACCTGATTGACTCTGGAGCAGCTCCCTCGAACTAGAGAGTATCACAGTATCGTACAATCAAAGGCGAGACAAAGACCTAGCAACTAAATTAATTTCCCCCCCTAAGTCGTTAGAATATGGAGAAAATTGAACTAGGATTCAGGGGAAAGCTCCATGCTTTTTGCCTATCTCCATATTCTACTCCCCCCAAGCTTTGACTCTAGTGACGCTAGTACCTTGCTAATTTATTCCACGGAGCATGTGGTTAGATAAGGACTTGTCAGGAAATCATGTGCCCCCTGTAAGAATGCGAGGAGGATACACATGGTATCTGATTGCAGAAGGCGGCAAGATCAGGGTATCAGGAAGATCGCTTTACCTTCCCGGATTGTTCTTCAGGCGACGTGTCATCGGCCAACAAAAAAAGGGTACCAATCGGGTCGACAAGCCTCACTCCCCAGACCATCACCACAATTGCCGTAATTCGGAGTAACCGTTGAATCAGGGGTAGGTAAGCAGGAAAAAAAAACAAAAAAACAAATAAATTAAAAAATAAATAAAAGCCGCCTGAGTAATCAATGGGGTAGTAGTTGAAAAATTACAAAAGATTTTATGTTCCTAGTAGGCACCAACAATTGGGAAAACTTCGGTGATTCGCTCTCCACTGCCTTTTCCGTCAGGGCCTTGTCGTGGTATTTTTGGACCTCCTTGGATACTTAGGTAAGGTACGGAGGTGAATCAAGGACCTTTGGGGTTACTTTTACCCACTTCGGCTCATCTTACTCCGTATCGCTCATCCCCAGATAATGGGTAAGGTATCTCACCAGCTTAGTCTGAACCTGAAGCTCTTCTAATCAAGGGAAAAGTCCGTCGCTGATAGGGAACACGATATGCCAAATTCCACCAATGATGATGTCAACTGGTCGAATTGGGTGTTCCAGCAATAGTACTCCTAGTTAGTAGAGAGCCCGAGCTAAAGCGTAATTGAATAACACCGGATTCCGGAAGCACGGCCCCGCATAACCTGGGGGCGGCGGCTGTGAGCCTGTGAATCGGTGATATCAGCGTGGTACGGCTGTCGCAACCTGACTGGTTGAAAACTCCTGTTCCAGAAGCTTGTGGGCCCCCGGATCGATAGCCTTGGCGCCTTGTGGGGGCCTCGCAGTGCGTGTACGTAAGACCGGCCCGGCCGTGGCTTTTGTGCTGTCGCAATCTGTTACAGAATGTTGTATGTGTTAATATTACCAAGGTAATATACTACGTTGTATCAATATATCTGGGAGACTCTATCAGAGTTCAGTAGCCTGTACCCTCGCAGAACCAACAGTGTTCTGCTGATAAGCATTCCCTGCATATCATGTTCCTTCTAATCCCTGATAAAGGCTATAGTATGTCCCTCAGTGACCTTGTGATATGCTATGGTGACTTCCCCGGATTTTACCCCCGCACGTATTTGCCAAGCATCCAGCATGTTACCGTTGTCATTAGCGCTTGGAAACGGCAATCGGAGGAGTGAGTGCAAGATTGAGGTAGTAATGGTGTGTTGCGTGACAGGTTGCCCCTTTTGAGAGGCTTGAAGACCCTTGAGATACGCCAGTCATGTAGAGCGAAAACGCAATTATTGATGGATCTAGCGCGTGCAGTAAACGAAATCAGGGCATTACTATAGTATATGAGGTAACATTGCCATCGATTTCTCCTCGAGCACGTCATGATCCTCCTCGAATTTATTTTTGGTAAAGATTATCGTAGCACCGATAGTTCAGTTCAACAATATGTATGTCGCACAACTATCATGACCAGGGCGGGGAGGTTCGCCATGGGGTTGCTGTCGAATGCGTGTGTAACATCTTACTTATACTAAACCATCATGCAACTGCAATGTGGGGGTTAAACAGAGGTTAAGGCGCTAAAATCTGAAATAAATTAAAAATAAAAAAATAAAAATAATAAATAAAACCAACAAAGTAAAAGAAAAAATGTTAATCCCAGGATCCAAGCAGATCCGTTCTGAATATTTCCGGGGTCATGTTGACATCCTGTTATGAACTCTCATACGAAAGCTGGCTCAAATTGCTCCTTCTGGTTTGCGCATCTGTAGTATTGTCGAAGATCGTCATTAGAGTTAGATCACCACACACTCCACAGTTCGGTGGCAGCCTTTTTAAGCGGACTTTTATCCGGAACTAAGCGAAAGGAGCTGAGCCCGTGCATGGAGCGTAGTAAATTGTCGTCATCTAAACTTGACTGCTAGATTCGATCTCGTAATTGGACCTTGCAGCGCAGAGTGACTAGTCGGACCAGAAAAAGAGAGAGAGAGAGAGAGAGAGAGAGAGAGAGAGACACCGACGCGTACAATGTTAGATTACCTGTTCATTTCTTTTTTCTTTTTTCATTTTACCCCACACACCAACACAGTGGTTGGTCAATGGAATGATCGGCCATCTTCCTCAGCTGTGCATAGTACTGCATACGCTATACCCTAGGCGCCTGTTCATTGACATGGGGTGATTTGAATGACACCTGGTCTGGACTGGATCAACGTGTTTAGTCACCACGGGATGTAGTTACTATACCTTCTTCAGATCGATACAGCCCTACTTGGTCCAGATCCGAGACCGGAAGCCTGAAAGAAAGAGAAAAATACGCCAGCGATGTCGGTCTCTTAATTAATGATTATTAATATTCCCACCGGGCGCTTTGGAAGTAAACTCAATGTCATCAAGGCTGGATTGGAAACCTCCTGTCCGGGGTGATGTGTTGGACATACTCCGTATGCTGCACAGACTGGCCCCGCGATATGGGGTAATGTCTTCCTTGGTCTGATAGCGACTGTACGTAAACGGCGGTACCGAGGAAGGATTTTCTTATCTCAAAGTGGGGTAAGAAGTCGCCTGATAGAGGACGAGCAATGTACTTTGGGAGGGTAGTAACCACTACGGATAATCGGCTTCCAGAGAGAACTTGGCGGCTAAGTGATCATCAATCTGGAGTCAAAATTTTTTTTCTGGTTTCTTTTCCACTTTAGCTCTTCAACTTCCACGGTAACGGTAGGCAACCTCCAAATATATTGGCGATAATCTTCTCATCCCACACTCCACATGGGGCTATCCGTAACTTACCCAAGTGGGATTAGGGTTTGGTTGAAAGCAGGAGTAAATACCCATTTTGAGCGAAAAAAAATCCCAAAACGAGGACGATTCCACAACCCTAAGAGGAGGCGATCTGTTGATAATGGGATGACCAAAATCTGTGTGTAGATCACCGCCTGTGATCATCGCGGGGAAGATTTTCGTCAGTCCAAGAACTTCCCGTCAGATACGAGGAAGGTAAAAGAGGAAGGTCCTTTCAAAAGTATAGAATGAAGACTAATGATGAAAAGAAAAACAAAATAAACTAAAATAGAATCAAAAACCATAACACTCATAACCACTTCCATATCCTTCCGTGATCACCCTTCAATCTTTCTTCTTTCGATAGTATACTACAGTACTGGAGCAAGGCGTCCATTGTGGCTCTCAAGGGTGATGGGGCTTTTTTCTTTTTTCTTTTTCTTTTTTTCTCTTGCAAAGGCAAAAGATTGCCTAGGACTTACGCCATAGGTCCCTCATCCTTAAAGATCGTGCTGGACTTTACACGGAACCTCACAAGATATCGAGTGTGATACTTGACTATGCAAGAACCGTCGGCTTGCATTCTCCCGAATTGGCCAGTCAGTGGCCGTGGTTGAAGCTCGTGACAGTTGACGCCCGTACGGGGTCGATTATAGGCAGTTGTAGGAAACCCGTCATTCTTAAGTCGGTCTCTCTTGGTCTCATATCGTAAAATCATTTGTAATGAAATTATCAATAACAACAGTACCGAGACCGTGGCTATGCAAAACCAATTGCTCGGTAAAAAGCGGGAAAAGGGGAAAACATGTCAGCCTGCAAATGCTTCTCTGACACTTGTGAGACTTACGAAAATAATTTATGTGTTAACATGAAACCCTAAGTTACGTGTCGACGCTACTAATGTAAGTGGAAGAACTATTACGTACCGGGTACTGGTACCTGCGTGCCAACTCCATTGTACTCCGTACACCCCATTTGTCCCACCTTTTCTCCAGTATTGCGTGGTGGGGTGATGCTGAGACTAGATACTGTGTCGAACGCTGGGAACTTCGCGGCATCCGGTCCGGCATCAGGTGCTAGACTAAAATTCCCCCAGGTAACTCTTGAACATAGTATGTACACAGAATATGTATTTTCCAAAGATAAGGGGTTAAGAAGGCCGACCACCGATCATATTATGTCATGCATGTCTTTGGTCGAAAAGATTAGCTAAGTTTATGTGGCATGTCATGTGCACCCACCAGGTGAATGCTGTTGCTATGTGCATACATTTTCCTACACCCTCAGCTTGTATGCGCACTCGTATTCCCAAGTCAAGGTACTTTCGACACCCTTATCTGGGCGTTCTAATTAGCTATCCCCCCCTCCTCTTTAATCTATGGGGATCTCGTCGCGACACTTCCTCCCTTAGCTCCAGGAACCTCTGGGCCATAGAGGGCGCGAACTCCTATCGGGGTCACAATGCAATCTCTGCTGATCGCAGAAATTTAACAGTCGAGTTTACCCTATCGGAAGGGTTCAGGGCATCCCATGATATCTCTCGGTCGATAAGTGGGGACGCCCGTTCCTTCCCCCGCTTAGGAACGTTTCTCTGATAACATTAGTAGTACTCAAGCCGTGGATATGGGCGCATAACAGGCCAGGATATTGGAGTTGATTACGCATATCCTGCTGCATTTGATATTGATGTTACAATCTATATCTTGTTTGTAGGCAGTATTGGGTACGCTCGATGAGAAACCGGTCAAATCAGAGGTGTCGTTACGTATATATACAATTTAGAGAATATTTATAGTTATATATATACGTACATAATGCTAATGATAAATGATAATCAAACTGGTCCTTCCTGATAGTACCCATGACTCTAGAATACTCAAGACAGCCCTTGCCACCGCGGGGTGAAACTTGTGATCGACCACTAGGAAACAGCTGAGACGGCTTCATGCATGCTGTCCATTTCCTCGGTCTCCTTCCCATTACCTATTTGCTGGACGATCTTTTCTTTTTCGTCAGCCGTCTAGACCCTCACCTTGTCGTAATGTTAAATAAATAGTTCCAACCGAAGAAGAAGGCCTCCTTGCATGGTGACGTTCATTGTTCTTGAAAGTTAAATCACACCGATGTCAAAAGACAAATAAACCCCGGCTGTGTTTCCCCAGAAAAACCAAAAGCCCTCCTACGTAATCCCTCCGAATAATAACTTATACTTTAAGCATTAATAATGGTATCAGAGTGCCTGAAAGGATGGATTTTGTGGTGGCTGCGCTCGATAAATTAACCTGCAGCCAGACTGGCTGGAGTTGGCTTGCCGGACGCCGTATCTTTCTTTATCCCGAGGGGGCTTGGCTGGAGGGGTCTTGGCTCTCTCCATGTTCCCCAGGTTCATGGGGAGAAGAACCATTCTACTTAACTACTAGTATTATCTTCCGTTGAGATTAGAGTGGGCTTAGTGGTCAGAGATAACCAGTCATGAAGTCCACAGCCCTTCACCGTGGCACATTCTTATCAACAATGGATATGCTGGTCATCATGAAGAGAAGATAGGAATCATACACCATCTGGGGAAGTCGCTCCGAACAGTGGTAGGGCAAGTGGACCTGGGGATTGCGGAGTTCATTTCCCAGAATTCTTCCTTTTTCTCCTTCGATTACTTGACTATTATCATTAATATTATGGTTACCATTACTACTATTCATTTTTACTTTTGTTTCTAGTTTTCTTTGTCATCCAAGTTATTGCCTTTGCTCTGATGGAAAGTGGTAGACAGGGTTTAGGTGATAGAAACACTAAGATTAGTCGAAAGGTTGACCGAATTATCATCTATGTTAGGTAACCGTTATCCTGGCTGGACTTAATGGAAGAGATGTTACCATGTCGGGTAATTAGAGGAGGCAGGTGGAAGAACCTTGCAACTAGAAGCGTTGAGGGGCCTTTTGGAGGCGTCGATTAGGGTCTTGTTGCCGCCTTGTGGCTGACTTGAGGCTTACTTTCGGCGATCACATCATATTTCCTAAATGAGAAGACCGGACAAATCCCCTTTTCGGACAGATCAACCTCGCTTTCTTTGCTTGTCTGGGGTATGGGGCAAGAACTGATTATTGCCCTAACCTTGGTTCATTCGTTTCCTCGAAAGTAGGGCGGCTGTTTCTTTTTTTTTTATTTATTTATTTAATTTTTTTGGTCTGTGACTCATGACACACCGACAGCTGCCTGTGTTGTTGTCATTACCCGCCTAGGGCGTCATCCCGGCTAATTTTCGTGGACTCCAGCTCAGCCAGTGGTTGCGCCAACAGCCTCATGAGGCCGTCTCGACCGATGATGAATGATGAAGTATTGGATCTCGCCCATCGTATGACTCTGGGCACAGCGCATCTCGTCAGCGCTTTTTGATATCATCAGCGCCTATGATCGGCTGAACCCATCACACCCGCTACAGTGGAATCTCTTTCATTCGACAGTGTTTTACCTCCCTACAAATATTGACTTATTTCAATGTCCAACCATTCACGGGAGACGGTCGATCAACTGGTCTGGACCAACAGTCTTGATGTTCTTTCGAACAGCCTTTCCCCAGGTATGCCCCAGACATGCTGGGGAAGAGACCAAAAAATGCAAACACGGAGTCGCAGCATTCCTCGGAAGGCGTCATCACCCCATTCCATTATCATCATCACTCCTCCAAATGTTATCATTGCGCCCCGTCTTCTTGTCTTGTATAATTCTTGGTTATTGTTTCTTTAAACTTTCATTGCTATTTTCATATATTTCTAAACAGTCTTTTTTTCCCCCGATTCCCGTAGTGTAAATCCCGCGGTCCGTTGGACCGCGTCAGCCTGAAGGTACGCTGTGGTACTCATATGACAAAAGCGACTTCCGTCACATGGGGACCCCTACGAAGATGAAGTTGATATATTTCGTATTATTCAATTCCATTCCACAATTCAATCCACCGCGCTTCGTCAACGGAGTATTCTCTTCGATCTTCCGCGATAGCCGGCTCGGAAGTCCCGTTACGGATTGTTCAATTTTACCCCGTTACCTTACAATTCAATAATACGGGGCACGCACTTCTCCAGACCACACAAGCCATTTCTGCAGTTCCAGTTTCTCCTCCGTAAATCCCTATCAACTCTAGTCCGCCCCACATAATTTTTTTTTTTTTTTTTCCCTTTCCTTTCCTTTCTTTTTTTCGCTCCCGGTCAGAGTGATAGTGGAATTTATTACACACCGTGCGTGGTCGAAGAACGACACGGAAGAAACCCCGGAAGACGCCTTCTCTAGGCAACAAATGATTATGATTGCAATTTAATAGTACTTGATACGGTAGAAATAGAGAATTGAGATACGAAAGCTAAATTATCAGAAAAGAACAAGGGGAAATAAATTTCTATTAGAAATAACAATAATAATAAAATAATTAAAAAAATTTAGGGTATTCCCCACCCCCTGTAATCCTGGGTGTATCTCCAAAGCAAAGCAGGCGATCTGGTTTGAGCACGTTCTTTTTCTTTTTTCCTTTTTTTTTTAAA
>NW_022475107.1:0-107903 GCF_009193445.1 Aspergillus pseudotamarii | reverse complement strand
AAAAAAAAAAAAAAAAACAAGAGCCAGATACGCCAGGATCATGCTCGACTAACCCGCCCAACGGACCTCATGAATTACCTACATCATCTCCTCGGGGTATCTATCTTTCTCTCACGCCGCTTGTTATCACGTTCTGGGCATATCTTTAACTGCCACCTCGGCCGCGGCCGCGGCCACGTCCACGTCCACCACGGCCTCCCCGATCACCTCTGTCGCCCCGGTGAGAGTGTCCACCACGATTGCGGTTCGGAGGCTGATTTTGCTGTTGTTCCTTGACCATCTCTATAATCTCTTCAGGGATCCGTAGATATTTGATCTAACCCATATTAGTACTCGCCAAGACCACTCGCGCCTTAAACAACCTACATTGTTTCCTCTGATATAGACTTCCGGCAGTCTGAAGAACCGATCACCCTCTGGGCTGGTCTGAACAACCTCTTTGAGTATTAAGTTCATCCAGTTATCGCAATTGGCAAGATGTCCATTCAGCGTTTCGCCGTTTTTAAGTTCCACGAGCATTGGATGGCCCTGGGCGGCCGTGAGCAGTCCTAGGGGTAACTATGGGTAGTATGCCGTCAGTAATCGCAAATCCGAAGACCAAGATGGTCAGCTTTAGTTTGGCGGGTAAATACCATTTTCGGGGATTGATCAGTGTGGGCAATATCAAAGGTAGGCTGATATCCGAAAATGAAGCGGGCGAAGGCTAAGATACAGTCGTTCTTAGCCAAATTAAGTATCCGCTAATAAAGCGACACCGAATAATAGCGACAAAGTATGAAGCACGGCGATTTTGTAGGGAAGAGCGGGCCCTCGTTGTGGTGAATGTGATAACCAAGAAGCTCCGCACGAGCTTCCAGCGGCGGCGGTGATCGCAACCTGGAAATCCGGAGAAAAGCAAGACCGAGATCCGCCAACGACAACATAATAACTATTCCCTTACTGGAGAATAAATAACCCTGGACAGTAATCAGCCCAGAGTGCAACCATTTCCATATGCTTTCCTTTTGGGTCAGTTTACTCATCTACCTGTTTCACCCTGGTTGAGGAGTTCATCTTTATAAGAGTTTCAGAACAACCATACTGTTAATGTAGTACTAGACAAGCTGAGTCGCATACATGTAGTTCAACCACTACATGCGGTAGGCAGCGAATCTAGCGTTACAGTTTCTTTTGATTGCATCTTCTAATTCAGACTTTGTTAGCCCATCAGCCCTCTAGGCGAGCATGGCTTCGTATACGCTATTGTATCGAAGCCAGTTCAAGTCATTGGTCTCTTCGTATGATGTTGCACTTGCTTAAGAAATAAACCAGGAAGGCCAAGACATTCGCAAGGTATTGCTCCATGGTTGCGCCGATTTTCAGGCAAACTGGAGAGATTGCAGAAGTCTTGGGTGTAAGGTCAAGGCGTCCTACATGTCTGTCCCCGCTGCAATCCGCGAGATAAGATACAGCTTTGGCCGGTTCCCTGCGTCACTTGCTGGTGGAGTATGTTCCCGGCACTCCGGGCGTAGTCGATATACTGAATAGTCTACCCTACTGCAGGAGGCAGAACAATATATTGTACCGAGTGATACATCCTACGAAGCTTTACACAATCATCTGCAGTCAGATCATTGTACTCTGAGCAGGCTGTGCCTATTCGAGAGCTAAATATCTCACTTCAATTCACTGCTAAGGGTTTTACTAAAATCTGTTTGGTAGTTATCATTGTGGGTCTTATAGTTACATTAATATTCAGAATCTGTCGCAATACTATATATTGCTGTCGACGCCGAGTGAATCAAGCCACACGGCGTGAAGAAAGACGTCTCCGACTGGCTTATAGGTCCGCAGCGCGGAGATTCAGATAGCAACAATAGTAGGAAGGAAGAATTCAGGGACCAGACCTGGCCCCTTTACTTGACTATCACCTACCCGTCATCCGACAACCGGAGCCGACCCTGCCATCTGAAACTGCCTCAAGTCCATATCCTGAGTCCGGCCTCATGCAGGTTGAGCTACAAGATTTCAGGCGAGCACTTGAATACGTCGGCGAGCTAGTTAGACAACCAAACCGTAACCCAGAAGAAGCGCACCCTTCCAGAAAAGAAATGAATCCCAAGGTTGCCGGACATCAACGACGTAAGAAGCAAATCGCCGAATACGATAGCATCATCCACGGCAGGTCTCTCGACAGTTATATTGTTAAGAACGGGAAGTCTGGTGAGCCTGGATAGTACTTAATCTATTGACTGTAGACAGGCTGCAGACAATAGTCACTGGCTCACCCAGCTACCATGAATGATGCGATTCATTAGTGGAAACAATATACAGATGATAGCATGGATTTGACAACTCGTGAGCGCTGATAGTACATTTATTGAAGTTTCCTTTGGACAATTAAGTCACATGCGTCAACTTTGGGAACCCAAATAGGGGGGAAAGTTCGTAATTTACACCTTCGGACGCTTAGGAGCTTCCAGTTCACCCTCGTCCTCCTCATCCTCATCCTCTAGTGTGAACTTTCTCTTACCGCGCTGATCCCTGGCGGGGGTATCACTGGAACTTGCGGCTGAGTCTTCTAGGACTGCAGTTTCAGGCGATTCACCAGATTCCTCTTGCTTAGCCTTTAGAGCCTCCTCTCTGGCAGTGAAGACCTTTATTAATGATTCGTACCCTTCCTCCACGTTGGTCACTGTCTCCTCAAGCTTCTCGATACGGTCGCTCATCTCTAGCTGGATGAGAAGATCACGAGAGCGCTTGAAGAGACGCTGCTTGACTAGCATGCGCCACCAGTAGTAGCGCCGCTCGTTCGGGTCCGCAGCATTATATTTCTTTATCAATAGACGTGACATATTTGCGCCACCAGCATGACGATACTTGGTCGGAATCTCGCCCAGGAGAAACATTTCCAAGACGTGAGCGAACTGTGTTGAGGCGATCTTATAAGTGGAACGGATATCGTGGAGAAGCTTTGTCGGGATGAGGGCAGATGTTGGGACGCGACGGGGTCGCTGTTTCTTAGGAAGTTCTGCGTAGGGGTCGGGATTGATATTCACGTTGTGTTTAAGAAATTCTGGGCGCAGGATGTGGAAATCTGCGGTATCGCGGAGCGCGTCAAACGCTTCGTTAGGATCTTCGACTGTCAACTCGACAATTGTCGGATCATTGAAGCAAGCGGTATGAATGGTTGTATACAGATGGGTACCATGTCCCGAGCCTTGGTGAGGAGGGAGGATCAGAAACTGGGCAATTCGCAGTCGGGCTGGTAGCTGTGCCGGCCGAATTTCAGGACCTGGGAATGGGTCATTCGTGACCGTAGCTTTCTCTGGGGAATCCCTCTGGTAGAACCACCAGCGATAGGTTGTCGCATATCCGACGATAGAATATTGAGAAGCAGTAGGACTTGGAGGCTTCGCTTTCTCGTACCTGCGATCATCGGTTATTGTCAGCGATACTCAGATATGTCTCCTCAGACAAGAAAAGTTTCTCATACACGAAATAGACTGTCCAGCGCTCAAGTGTCCATTCAGGATCCTCCGTTTCTAGGGGTGTTCCAGCCTCGATGAATAGGGACACGAAGACTTGAGCCCGGTCCAAGAGCCGTCGCACCTGAGGATCAGCGAGTGACCCTGCCCAGATCTCGTATGTTCGTCCTCGAGTGACATAGTTATGGACGAGCTTTCCTGGTGGTACAAAGTCCTTCGCATCTTTGTCTTCTTGGACGGCGTTTTCATAATCAGGAAGGGTGGAGAAAGCCTCTGAAGGTTTACGCATTGGTCAGCTATAATACGGCGGTTTAACCCGATTCCAAGCCGTATACTGACCTTCCGGAATGAAAGGGTTTAATATTTTGATAAGGTCAACTGCTGAGGTGTCGCCCACTGTCTTAAACTTTTCATCGTAGGAAATATGGATATGCGGACGGAGGTCATGAGCAGCGAATCGCAAGCGGATGATCAATCCCTTGTAACCGAAAATAGCTTCATCATCACCAAAAATCGGATAAGTGAACTGGGGATGGAAGCTAGAGAGCGTCTTCGGTTTTTGTTCACCGGGCTGGACAAGAGTGATCTGAACGGCGTCATTAGCGTCGCAGGTCCCTGGACGATACAATTCTTGTCAGCTAAACTGGAGCCTAAATTATCGGATATGGTGAGGCAGGAGAGGGATAATTACAGTCGCCTTCGCTCGCCATTTTGCCTAGGACAGGAGGAAGTAATAAATCCTTAGTTTGAGGGTAGTAGCTGAATGAAGTCAGTCTCTTTCTTATGACGGCGCGTGTTGAATCGCGTTGCGCGAAACTCAGGTATAACCGCTTCGGGTTTAGCTCCTTTGGAGGACTCACTACTAATGACTTCAACACATCCATTCTTAGATGTCAACTGTTTGGTTCAAAAATCAGTGCTAGCACAACCATGCTAATATAATGATATTCTTGAGTTTATAGTCGTCTGAAATAGATTGGCTAGGATGAAGCCAATTAATTACAAGTCGTCTTGACTTTGTATGCTCATTTGACGATACGCTAAGTACTCTTACAATTGTCTTCATTGAGAAAGCAAGTAAAAAAAAGACACAGATTGACATATTAAATCATTGACTGGGCTAGTATGACCTAATGGTCAGTTATGTGCAGTGGTTGACCTCGGTTGCATGGGTAGTGGTACCCCATACAACGCGGCTACGGGCCGCCGTCAATAGCGGGGAGACTAGGGGATTCGACTATACTCCGTAATCGTTATGAGATCTGGAGGGTCCGCCCAGTTCTAACCACACCAAGGTTCATTTTACCATTGAGGGGCATAGTTCGCGCACCAGCACAGTATCAAGGGCTCTAATATACCTCCGGGACAATGTCGGCCACGGACCCTCAGAGGATCACCTTGATCGGATTGGGAACCATCGGTATGTCCATGGCCGCGTTGCACCTGTCTCGTGAGAATGTAACAGTGGACGTATTCGACACAAGACCGGATTTCGACCAGTATCTTCTCAAGACATTACCAAATCTCCTTCATCAAGGTCCACCAGCCAACTCTAAGTCCCAACCATCAACATCAGATGTGGCTTCATTGGTGGCCTCCGGTCGTTTACATATCCACACATCACTAGAAACCGCCTGTGCCTCAGCCACGATAGTTCAAGAGCAAGGACCCGAAAACCTCGAGTTTAAGCAGACCCTCTGGGCTCAGGTGGAATCATTTGCTCCACCGTCTGCGCACCTCTGGACCAGCACGTCTGGCATTGCCGCATCCGCCCAGCAACAAAAGATGGACGATAAAACCCGATTGCTTGTTGTGCATCCTTTCAATCCGCCGCATATCATGCCACTACTAGAGATTGTACCCTCGTCTGATACGTCGCCAGAGCGGATAGAATTTGCTCGCGAGTATTTCTCCGTTTCTGGTTCGAAGCATCGACCTGTGGTGCTCCAAAAAGAGATCCCAGGGTTTGTGGGGAATCGTCTGGCATTCGCGCTACTACGAGAGGCATGCTATCTAGTGCAGGAAGACGTGGTGAGCGCAAAAGATCTCGACACAATCATGATGGCTAGTCTTGGGCCAAGGTGGGCGGGCAATGGTGTGTTCGAAAGCTATCAGCAAGGAGGTGGTGAAGGTGGGATCCAAGCTTTTCTGGACAAACTAGGTGGCACTATGCAGGTCGTGTGGGATAATTTGGGCAAAGTAAATGTGTTAGGAGATGAAAAGACCAGTTGGAAGGAGAAGGTCGTCACGCAGGCCAACGAAGCTTACGGAACCCTGACACCAGGACAAGTCCGCGAAAAAGAAGAAAGACTGAAGGACTTTGTGGCGATACAGACTAAGAAGTACGGACATGATGTACCTGAAGCATACCTATAAGGGATTCTGCTAGTACTTTATGATGTAGTGCAAGAAGTATCATAGCCCAATGCGAATATGACGTCATTCGGCACATCCTAGTAGAATCACTCTGAAGAGGTTGTTAAGCAAAGCGCAGGCTCGTTAGTTCCACGCAGATGAGATGAAATACAAATTTATGCAGCTGTACTCTGTATGTCAAGTGCAACTTGTAAGGTTGAAATGGACATGTGCTAAATATGGGCATGCAAGGAATAGCTGAGTAGTCATATTTGTACTCGCCCTTACTCTGTTATCATACGCTTACCCTACCAAAGAATTATCTAAACGATTGACCTAAGGGCATCTTAATATTGATCTCCATACACAGACAATGCGATTGTTATCTTTCCCTATTATTGGGCGGATAGTAGGTGGGGAACGGCTTGCGCGTAGGCAACCTTTCAAGTTTCTCTGTTCAATTAAGCTTCAACCTCCACAAATTCTACACCTGCAGGTCTCAAGGACGACATGGCTGTTACCTGTGGGTCTGATCCCGATAACCTATGAATTAAAAAGATCACTCTTTCGCTGTTAAATGGATAGCGTTGAGTTAGATAATACGTCACCGCGCAGAAAAGTTGTCAATGACGCTCCACAAGAAGATTCAAGGGTGCCAGATCGTAGCGACGGAATACATACAATGCAGGATAGCAATCGCTTGCGCAAGTGGTGGTTGACCGAAATTCGCCCGGAAGTAGCTGCTGAAGATGGAGACCCGAGAGACTTCCTTGGTATGTCATTCCAAAAAGATACAGCAGCTTGATTTCCATTTACTTACCTAAAAGCACAGCCCTTGAGAGAACATTTCTAGCGTATGTTCGCACGGCAAATGCGCTTGCTTCGTTTGCGATCGTCGCAGCTCAGCTGTTCATCCTCCATCATGATTCTGTCGTGGCTGGGAAAGTACTGGCTTGTTTATCGCTTGCATTTGCTATATATATCCAGCTGATGGGTGCTATGCGGTATTTTAGGCAGCAAAGGTCGCTTCAGCGGAGAAAGTGCTATATATGGAACCCAGAGAGTATCAGGGTTGCGTTGTTATTCTTTGTGGTAAGTGTTCTGTGTCGACTTTGCCCTTTCGTGGTTTATACTGAGAAGCTTTTGAAGATATCTACTGTAGCCCTAGTGCTAGTGGTTGTGTTTGGATAGCCCGGAAGACGAGCAAGTCCACGTGTTGACGTGCACGCTCTCCAGGAATTAGCTTCGTCCTGAAATATACATACTTAACTTTTTTTGGGGGGGGGGAATACGCTTAGAAATCTACAGCCAATGTACAGCAGTGCCAATTGATAACGAGCTTTCGATCAGGCGTTTGAATGGATTGCCTACTAGTTCATACAATTTTAGAACTAGTAGACCTACATACATAGCATACAGTGTCAACGTCAAGTATCTTAATACAGGCCCTTGCTTTTACTTCTAAATTCTCTAAGATGCATTAAAATTGACAGTGGAAGTAAAAATATCTTCATAGTCGAGGATATTGAGGACTTCTGGAATAAGAACATGTACATCAAGTTCCCTCCGCAAGCATCATGAAACGACGAATGCGGCAGGCGAAGCTTCACCTTAAGTTTAACATCAAAAGAAAAAGGAAAGAAGTATCAATGTATCGGCGTTAAGAAAATTCTCAACAGAAGCCCATGGCCCCTGTAGGAACTTGTATGGAAACAAGCTCAGGAGAAGCTACCTTTCGTTCTTCGGTATATTATCCACTTGTTGTTTTACATTCAAAACTATTTATTTCATTTGATTCCAGTCAGTCCCCTGGTGCTGTGGGTCTTCCCGTCGCTGGGGCGGTTCCGATCCCTTTTCCAACTGCGGCGGATCGCAATCTCTCCAACCACACGCCACGTCTTCAGTCCGACCTTAAAGCCATCTCCGAAGGATTGTTCGTTGCGCCGGTTCTTCCTGTTCTCCAATTTCTACGCCGCATCGTGTTGCCCGTACCGCCATACCACACATTGGCCGAGCAAGGGCATTCGGAAAGGGTGTCTGCGGGAAACAACAACAGTCTTAGTTATTCCGCAATTGGCATCATGATTGAAGTCCTCTAGAGAATCCGAGACACAGTTCTGGAAAAAAAAAAAAAAAGGAGGCCGACCATGGAGGGACTTTTCACTTTGCTCGCATTGAGCATTGTGATGGCAATTACGTGAGTCTATTTTCATTTATTACCCCACTATGTGAGTTTTTGCGGACTAACAGGCCGATCTGGCATAGATCCTTTGTTGTGGGCTCGTTACCACTTGCATTTACGCTTTCTTCCTCCCAGTTGCGACTAATATCGTCCCTTGGCATGGGAGTTTTGGTCGGGACATCCTTGATTGTGATTATCCCGGAGGGGGTAGAAACTTTATACAGCGCAAACTTACCCAATGACCGAAAAGCACTCAGCAGTCGTTCGACGGGGGCCATAACTTGGCAGCACCAGAATATTCCGACAGTCGCTACTGCTATGATTCACACTCCTGAGGAAATCAACTCCCTTAATGTCCCTGTATCCTCTTCCTCGGATACATCGACTTTGTTGCCCATTTCCGACTCCACGCCGTATGTCACACGCCGTGAGCAGAAAGGAAAGGAGGAGGCATCAGACGAAGACAAGAAGAAAGCACACGACGACGAAGGGAGCTCACCACATGCCTGGATTGGAATCGCACTCATTAGCGGTTTTATCCTCATGTATCTTATCGACAAGCTCCCGGAATTCGCAGCGCCGGCCAAACAGCAACGGACGCCATATCATATTTCTCTCGATAACCTAGGCTCTGGATTACGTCGCAATTCATCCCCCTCTCGAGAAGGGGGGCTTCTGGATGCTGGAAATAGCCCCAGGAGCAGCCACAGCTTCGCAACAACCACCGGGCTTGTTATCCATGCAGCTGCTGACGGAATCGCTCTGGGAGCCTCAAGTTCCGATACCGGCCTAAGCTTTATTATATTCCTCGCCATCATGGTCCACAAGGCCCCAGCATCTTTTGGTCTTACGTCAATCTTGTTGAAGCAGGGTCTCTCCAGCCGCGCTGCGAGGGCGCATTTACTAGTCTTTAGCCTGGCGGCGCCCTTGGGCGCATTGGCGACTTTCTTATTTGTACAAGTCATGGGCTCAGGGTCCAGCAGTGACTTGACTGCTACTCAGTGGAGAACTGGGGTCCTTTTGTTGTTTTCGGCTGGCACATTCTTGTGAGCCTTCCATAACCCAACATACTACCTAAGAATCTACGATGGCTAATGGTCTTTTCGCAGGTACGTCGCCATGCACACGATGCAGGAGAACAATCCAAGTGCTGTCTCACGTGAGACACAAGGGAACGGATATGGCGACTCAAGAGACATTCCGTCCAAGTCCAACAAATCCATGAGGGATTTGATTGCTTCTGTTGTCGGCATGATTTTGCCGCTGTTCCTGCAGCTCGGCCATGTCCACTGATATCTTTTTCACGGCCATCTACTATTCTTACTGCTAAACTGGACCTTTCCACAGATTATAGCGATAACACACTCATCTTCATACCCACGGTTAAATGTTTGTTTGCATTTGCATGGAGATTTAGCGTTCAGATTAGGAACATAGACTAGAAAGTCTTCTGGTGACGGAGCATGTCTGTCTATCTACTGGTTGATGGCTCTCGTATATGCTGCGATTCATGTATTCTCTTGTTATATGTATGGGAAGGCTATTTTGGTCTTGTTGCTTCAAAGTTCTGCGCCGCTTGGTGCCTAGACCACGCGACCGGATCCCTTTTCAGAAGTTTCTGCCTATTGTGTTATTCATTTGCTTGTGACCATCTCGGTCATCATTGCATGCTCTGAACGGGATCAGATTGACGTAGACCTGGAGTTAAAGCAGTTATATAAAGCCGGAGGGGAGCCAAGCGTGTAGACAATCCTAGATACCCCGGCTTCGCTCAGACCGGTAATTGACTGGTGATGCAACAATTTGTCAAGTCTGACATACCCCGGAATCTGCACAGTTCCATGGTCGGATGCTGCATGCCGTGCGCTTACCCAAGGACTTGGGACAAGTAGAATCTGGGATACACTAGTTGGATCCGAAAAGGTTAAGTTATTGTTCATTTTGTTGTTGGATGTAGTAGCAGTGGAATTGAGTGTGCAAGAGAGAATCCTGGCAACTGGGCATATTTGTACTCAAACAAAGAGAGCTTGTTGAATGCAAATTGGCTGGCTGTTCAAGCTTTTCCTGTCTTCTTTTTTTTTTTTTTTTTTTTTTTTTTTTCCTTTTTTTTTTTTTTTTTTTTTAATTCTTTACCTCATCATATATTGTCTCTTTCCTCTTTTCGCCTTGTCCGACCGACACCGTCCTCAGTCGATCCCTGCCATGCAGGACTGGTTAGTACCTACTGATTAGCGTCCTCTGAAACTATCCAGACAGTGTGCTCTACCAGAGATTCTTCACGGCCATAGGATTACATTTTCCCAATTCTATACGACTGAAACGGTAACTTGAAAATAAGTGTTTGAACGAAAAGAGATAATTGCAGTGGGACCGAATTTTTCGAGGAAAAAAGGGAAAAAAAGAGAGAAAGAAATTACTCACAGACACACACACACACACACAGAATCTGTCTGACTATTTGAATGGTCGAAGATACTACACCTGTTCACACATACTTATCATCATTCCCACGAGGTCTTTTTTTTTTTTTTTCCTTTTCCCTCCCGGCTAGTATTCATCAAGTACATGTACGGAAAGTGGATCGACAAGGCACTAATCAGATGCGTCGACTGCTTGGCGGGTCTGCTTTCCAATAACCGCACCTGACGAACCCCATCAACGAGTCACGACATTGCATGATTATTCGAGATTAAATAAGGTACTCGTCAGTCTTGTTCTTTCTCCGCTTGCTTGCCTGGTGAGCGACCCGACTGCTGGCATCTGGATGGCCTGGAGAGACGCTCAAGGTCGTGAGTACTACTTTTCACCACCACTTCTCACCTCCAGTTGATCGGTTCGCTTTTCCCTCTTTTTAACGTCTTCTCTTCCCTTGTTCTATTCCTCTTCCCCCTATTTCCGGGCTATCGCCAGTCAGTTTCCCAATCCGACCGTCGGAGATCGTCCGCTTATTATATCGCTATTTTCCTACTCCTTCACCTAACCAGCGTAACATCGTATTTCTTCCTATATTATTATTTTTCTTTCTTTATATTCCCCTTCCTCGTTCCCGTACATTCTCTATATCTCCTAAGACACTCGTTCTTCCTTTCTCGATCTATGAACGACCTAGAATCCCGAGGCATTTGTGTGAGGAGAGATCGATATTCGTGAAGGTTGGGTAGTGTGTGGTGGATGATATAACCGCCTTACAGCGCGCCACTTTCTCACCCCTCGGACGTTCTTCTTCCACTCGGGTCGCCAACGGGATGAGTCCGCGGAGTGTCCCTGAACAGCTGGCGCCAGCCCATACCCGAACGTGTTCGGCCACGGATTCGGTCGCTTCGCTTTCGAGTGCTCATTCGAGGTCGTTATCTTCAAACAAAACTATTACATCGATCCCTCCAAATCTCCTACCTTCAGCACCCGCATCGCCGCCTACCCCGGCTCCTAGTCCCACCCCTCATCAGAGGCCTCCGACATGGCAGTCGGCCGATGAAGACGATGACGCTTTCCTTCTAAATGCCAGGATTCATTTCAGTTCCCTGTCCAGCTCCAAAAGGCAGAAGTTCTTGGAAGGTATCCTTAGTCTATGTGATAGCCAACGTCTGAGCTTTGTCTCTAGTTACGTCAGCCCTCGTTTGAGGAAGGACCCGTTTCTGGTCTTTCCCACTGAATTATGCTTGCGAGTATGTAATATGGACTTCCGGCCGTGCGGCTACTGGCGTATGCCAACTTGCGAACTCCGCTGACTTTTGGCGTGCTCTCCTTCGTCGCTTCGCTTAGGTACTTTCGTTCATCGATGATCCAAAGACATTAGCAAGAGCATCTCAGGTATCGAGGCGTTGGCGGGAACTATTGAACGATGACATCACATGGAAAAACCTCTGCGAGAAGCATGCGTATGCGTCTCGTAAGTCTTCGGAGGATGACCGGGATTTCGTCGACCCTTTCCACACTCAACATATGCGTACTATCTCTGGCACAAACTCCCTGGCTGGATCGAGGAGTTCGCTCACTTCCAGCCATCAGTCCCAGGATAGCCACCCCGGTCTGACACGCTCCCTGTCAGGGGACTGGCTTGCGTCAGCAAGCTTGTCTTCACGAAAGCGGAGAGTTCGGCCTTTGTCATACAGGACCCATTTCAAACAGAAATATATGGTGGAATCCGCCTGGAATAAAGGCGGGCGATGCACCCAACGGCATATCACACCCGATCAGGGAGTCGTTACGAGCCTGCACCTCACACCGAAGTACATTGTGGTTGCTTTAGACAACGCTAAGATCCATATCTATGACACCAATGGAGATAATCAGAAGACCCTGCAAGGTCATGTGATGGGTGTATGGGCTATGGTCCCCTGGGATGACATACTGGTGAGCGGTGGCTGTGACCGTGAGGTCCGTGTCTGGAACATGGCTACTGGGTAAGCCGAGTCTTTCATGCCAGTATTCCAGGGCAGAGATACTGACTTTTCATCTGAAACAGAGCCGGTATCTACCTATTGCGTGGTCACACGTCAACTGTGCGCTGTTTGAAAATGTCTGACAGGAATACGGCTATCTCGGGGTCTAGAGATACCACGCTGCGGATATGGGATCTGACTTCAGGAACTTGTAGAAATGTTCTGGTTGGACACCAGGCTAGTGTCCGGTGCCTAGCGATTCATGGGGATTTAGTTGTTTCCGGAAGCTATGATACTACTGCACGCATTTGGAGTATCTCTGAAGGGCGATGCCTCCGCACTCTTTCGGGCCATTTTAGTCAAATTTATGCAATCGCCTTCGATGGCAGGCGGATCGCTACCGGTAGTTTGGACACCAGTGTGCGGATATGGGACCCGCAAAGTGGCCAGTGCCATGCTATCCTCCAGGGCCATACATCTTTAGTGGGGCAGCTGCAGATGCGGGGTGACACACTCGTCACTGGCGGCTCGGACGGGTCTGTCCGTGTTTGGTCTCTGACCAAAATGACCCCAATCCATAGGCTAGCGGCACATGACAACAGCGTGACAAGCCTTCAGTTTGACAGCTCGCGGATTGTCAGCGGTGGTAGTGACGGTCGTGTTAAGGTGTGGAGTCTACAAACTGGACAGTTACTCAGGGAATTGTCCTCACCTGCAGAGGCGGTTTGGAGGGTGGCCTTCGAAGAGGAAAAGGCTGTGATCATGGCGAGTAGATCGGGTCGGACAGTCATGGAGGTAAGAGTCCCATAATGTTGACCGGTGATCAATTGATTGATCATATATTTGCAGGTTTGGACTTTCTCGCCTCCCCCCGAGGAAGATACAGATGAAATTGTGCCACCGAGCTCATCAAGTACTCCTGGGATGCGTCCTGCCGAAGACGATAGTCGGCAGAGAGCATACCATTCAGACCCTCCCACGATACCTCTGGGCAACGATGATGACCAAATAATGCCGGACGCCCCTTCCTCCTAGCACGCTCTTCTCCCATGATTTGACGTTCGCATATGACGATCATATAATCTTTCCCCCGCCTTATTATGACTGACGTAATAATCAGAGCATCTACTTTGTTTCCGACGACCTCTAGGATCTTGTCGCATTCGAAGCATACAGTCATCAGTTTTGACCAGCTATCACGGACCAGGATTTGCATTATGGGTGTTGGTTTTTCTTTTGCTTTCCAAAACCGTACCGTTGTCCGTCCCCACGAACTACAACGCAGATGGAGTTCCAGGTGGGGAATTGTCTGCCTTTGTGCGACCAAATACCTTATACCTACCGGCGTACCAGCATTAATTGTTTTCTTAAGACTTGTTTTTATTTATAATAGGTTAGATGATATCCGCCTCAGGAGGTGATGTATTCGAGATCTAAAGGGGTCTGTGGCCGTTCTAACTACATAAAATCGAAGAGAATATATGGGGTCCAATCCCAATAACATATACAGACTGTATTATCATGAGTGAGAACGTTTGTTCTATTCGATGTTGTACTGTACATTTTAATTGCCCATCGGGACTTACACTTCTTCGTAAGAGTCGGGTAATGTAGGTACGGTACTGTATTGTAATTTATTGTCTTATTGCTTACTAAAACCCCATGTGGCATTGGCTTCTCCGCATCCCCGCTAGAGGCATGGAGGCAATCACTAACAATAGTGGGATTTTATCTGTCCGTGTGCGTCTTTCGAGTTACATCGCAACAGAGTTTGCCAAGGTAGACACCTGACCGACCAGATACTTGTATCTTAGGTTAAACTGTACTCATTATGCTCAATGGTCCGGCAGGTGTAAGGTTCTTGACAAAGACTTTTCAACTTTGAACAAGATTCAACTCTTTCCCATCTCTTCTTCTCTCCTTCGATTTATTTGCTACTGTCTTCTGTTATACCTGAAACATTCACTGGAACGGATTCACTCGAGCCACAGTATGCCAATATGGTATATGGGGGAAAGCCGAGCACGGGATGCTACTTATGCCGCAAACGGAAGATCAAGGTAGGACTGTAACAAGAACCTTGTTAGCTTAGCCTCATTTTCACCTTCTTTACCCGGCTGGACTCTATGGAATCCAAGGGTTCATTCATCTTGATTCGGACCACAAAGCTAAGCGCAACTTAAAAAGTGTGATGAAGCGCTGCCGGGATGTCGAAACTGCTCTGTATACGGGCGCCCATGTCCAGGATATCGACCAGATACAATTTTCCGTAATGAGACCCAAAAAGTGGAACGGCTCATGAGGAAAAGGAGTACCACACCCACTGATAGCCAGCGCAGCAGTCGGAGTACCTCCGTTAGTCCTAGCAGTCCAGAACTGTCACTAATACTTCCCCAAATCGCTGACTCCACGTGGGAGGAACGAGCAGTCTGCCACTTCTTTGATCAGTTCACGTGTATTAGTGATGAGTATTTGAACCATCTGGGCTTCTTGCCTTCCCTGTATGCTACATGTAGGGACAGTAGGCAAGACGATTCAGTATCATCCTGCTTGAGGCTGGCAACCGAAGCAACTGCTCTCATAACACTAAGCAACCATATGAAGGCGCCTCCACTTCTTCTCAAGGCAAGAGGATACTATGGATTGGCGCTCCATGGGCTTCGGCGCTTACTGAGCACACGGTCTCAGGCAGTCAGAGACGAAACTTTTGCCACGATGGTCATTCTCTCTATCTTTGAAGACATCGCTGGAGAACGAAAGGGGCTTCACAGCTCACATACAAAAGGATTCGGGCTTCTGATGGGCATGCGAGGTGAAAGCCAATTCAGCCATGCACAAGGTCGCGATTTGTTCATCTGTGCTTATGCACATACTGTTAGTTCCAATGTACCTGATTATATGCGGAGAAAACTGACGAGCTGCGTAGCTTATTGAGAGCATTGTCCTACGGACTCGGCCGCGAAATGCTAGCACAGAATTGATTGTCGGACAACTTGACGGATCCGAGCCGGTGGCTATGTTAATGCTAACGGCATCCAAGATTGGCCAGCTATTCGCCGAAAGTTCTTCCCATAAGGGGCCATTAGACATAGATACCATTACACAACTCAACACATGGATAGAAACTGGCAGCCTTTTAGCTCTGGAGATGGCCAACTGGAGTCAGCATTTACCGGACCACTGGCTTCCTCTCGTTGTCTATACGGCTACGGGTGGACCGCTCATGACTTATCAGAGTGCATCTATTGCAGCAATTTGGACATACTACCGCGCGGCCCGGATTAGCCTCCAAAGACATTTACTTGATCTACGCCAGACCCTTGCCTCTCTCGTCGGTGACAACCAGGCCTGCGACGTCGACCGCGATGCGGCGCTGGAGGAGATTCAGGAGATGACCACCGATACCTGTCGGAGTATTCCCTTTTCATTGGGGGATATCGATGCACTTGGTCAATCGATCCCAGCCTCTGCTGAGGGACGACCGCCCGTTCGCGCTCTTTACGGATACATGATGCTGTGGCCGCTATGGTATGTTCTGACGTTCGGCATGGGCACAGCGGCACAGATAGAGCAAATCCGAAGCGCATTGGGTAGGGTCGGTTCCGTGCTGGGCATCAAGCTGGCGCTTATCCTGGCGCAACAGGGAAGCATGTCCCACCATGCAACTGCATTGACCCCAAACCCTTACCGTTTCATACCATCGACGATCTAAACCCCCTTGTACATGAAGCCTGTTGGATGGGCATTGTCAATATGGTTTACGACTGCCCTGTATAATGCTTATGAATTCCTGTACTATTGGCGTAAGAGATGGGCTTTTCTCTCTCCTCTTGTATATTTGGATTAAATTTATATATCCTGTTTTTAGCCTCTATCTATAATAGACAGTGTTTTGGCCAAGCTCCGGTTGTGGACGGATATAATGACGTCATTAATATTGGCTCCACTTGTGACATAAACGAACAGGGAATTAATTTGTAGTCGAGTAACACAGTACTTCTGGTGCATAAATCTGGGTCAAATACCAAGCCTCTTTTGCACATCGGCACTCCACATCCGAGGTGGTAGCGTGTACTGCTACCAGTCCAGCTCAGGACTGTATGCCGGCTTAGCCGTTCACGGACCCTTGAACTACCAAAGCCAATGTCGTTTGGCAACCAGTTACTGGTCCAGGCCCCGAGATAAGCTGTGATTGCTGACGACATTGTCCTGATTTAAGTTCTATATAGCCTAACCGAATACCCCTCGGCCGACCCTGCTTCATATCACACATTCTTGGGGATCTTGGGACGATTCCTCCCTTCACCATAGTCAATTAATTCTGTTTAGAGGTTTAGAATCCTTCTTTCAGCTGCATTACATAAAATTCGGCGCACTTGAGCCTTGCCTTTTTGCTGCATCCAAGTAATCACGCTTCTCAGTCACACCAGTTGTCGTAACCTTTCCAGATTTCACCATACAACCGCCGATATGGCTATGCAGGAACGCAAACTTCCTATGGGGAAGATCGAACCTAATACGGGCAAATATTTCGTTAACTGTGCTCTAGGAGGCATTATTGGTAGGCTTCTTCGGAATGATTGGCAATATCCTTGAGAAAATCAATACTAACGTATCTCTTCTTTTTCCTTTGGTCGTGATATACAGCATGTGGTAAGTTCTCAATACGAAAGCATGTTGCTCTCCATGGGCTACATCTAACGTTGGAATTGTCTCTAGGACCTACCCATACATCGGTAACACCACTCGATCTGGTCAAGTGTCGCCGTCAGGTTGATCCCAAGATCTACACATCTAATATCTCAGCATGGCGCTCTATCTTCGCCAAGGAAGGACTCCGCGGAGTATTCTTTGGCTGGTCTCCCACATTCATCGGGTATTCCTTCCAGGGCGCAGGTAAATATGGATTTTACGAGTACTTCAAGTATCTATACGGCGACCAAATGTTCCCCGGCATGAACCGTACGGTGGTATACCTAGGCGCCAGTGCCTCTGCCGAATTCCTTGCAGACATGGCCCTCTGCCCCTTCGAAGCTATCAAGGTGCGCATGCAGACGACTCTGCCGCCCTATGCGCAGACGATGCGCGAAGGTTGGAGCAAGATCGTTGCCCAAGAAGGATTCGGCGGTTTGTATAAGGGGCTGTATCCGCTCTGGGCGCGACAAATTCCTTACACTATGACCAAGTTCGCTACCTTTGAGGAGACGGTCAATGCGATCTATAAGACTTTGGGCAAACCGAAAGAGAGCTGCAGTGGACTGCAGCAGACTGGAATTAGTTTCCTGGGCGGTTACATTGCTGGCATTTTCTGTGCGATTGTTAGCCATCCGGCTGATGTTATGGTTAGCAAGCTTAATGCTGATCGTCAGGGTGAGTTGAGTCTGATGAGTCTTGATGGAGTTGTCATTGTGATTTGGTGCTGATGGTATCTTAGCTGGTGAGTCAGCCATGAAGGCCGTGTCGCGCATTTATGGAAATATCGGATTTTCGGGCCTATGGAACGGTCTTCCCGTCCGTATCGTCATGTTGGGTACACTGACTGGATTTCAATGGTTGATGTAAGTGGTCCATCATCTTCTCTGGTAGGAAACGACAGTGAATTGACGGATTTTATATAGTTATGACTCGTTCAAGGTATTCCTTGGTCTTCCGACGACGGGTGGGCATTAAATCTTACCTACCGGCCGATCTAGATACCAGTACTATGAGCTCAGTAGATAGTCTAGAATGATTAATGTTCATGATGCACGAATTCGGTAGTTCCTCGTATATGCCATAGTAATTGTCGTGATTGTCTAGGGCACCGCTGACCGCCTCCGATCACAATCCGGCAGAATGGCAGCCACGATTCCAAACCATCGCCAGTCCAGCAATCAGACATCCAGCGAATGCGGCAGAATTCTGTCATTTGAACTCGGCGCCACTCATTGCGAGACTAGCTTTAACTCGGACAGTGTTTGTGGCTTTAGTAAACTCAAAGGTCCCTGTTGTCTCGTACCTCGCCGAAGAAACTTACCGGTCCCGTGGAAAGGGATCCCCGACTACTTTCGCATCCTCAAGACATACACAGCACATCTCACTCGCCGGTCCTTTGTCCCTGAACACCCTGTTGACTGGGAGTCTGAGACCAAGTGTTACTCCGCGCAACCCCCATCAATACGCAGCGAGACCTCAATTCACCCATCCAAACCCCTCATCTACGAATCAAATCACCTTTTATCTCAAGTCTCGACTTTTACCCTGGACCCTCGACAACAACAATTCAATCCAAACCACAACGAAATCTGCCATACAGCATTAAACACAATGGAGCCATCTACAAATCAGTCAACATCAATCGAATCCTCGAACCCCCCGAGTGTCGAACATGCCTACAAACGCAAATGCGTCGCCTTAAAGAAGCGCTTAACTGAGATCGAAAGAGAGAACGATCTGATGCGCGTCCGTAACCACCGCGGGTGGCAATACATCCAAAAGATGCGTCTTGAGTCATGCATCCTGCTCGAGCGCCTAGCCAAGGTCACCGGCATGGCAGAGGAGGCCCAGGCAGGCGTCAGCCCGGAGCTACGGGCCCGCGCCGCGGCTATGATGTCTAATGCGGCGGTTCTGGATCCTGGTGACAAGGAGGGTGGTAGTGGTGTGTATTATGCGGATGACACGGAGGGGAGCTCGGATGAACAGCCGCCTACTGTTAGTTTTTTTTGTTTTCTTTTTCTTCTTTCTTTCTTCCCCAAAACCCCCTAACGAATGGGAATTAACTAATGTTATCACAGCCCCAAGAACGGCCTCTCCGTGTGAAACGATCCCGGAAATCAAATGTCGGCGACGGTGTAGATGATGATGCCACCCCCTCTGCTAACAATGCGCCCGAGTCTTCGTCCGCTGCTGGATCAGCCTCGCTTCCGCGGTTAGCGCCTGCACCATCGCAGGAGGACATGACTTCTTCATTCCGCATCCAGGCGGGCAACGACTCGGCACAAGATAAAGAGAACAATACCGGCTCCGGAAGTGACCGTGGTGGTAGCCAGAACCCGGAGTCCGGGTCAAGAGAACCTGGCCAAGGAGAGGTCTCTGTGGAGCCGACAACGCCTATGGACATGGATACTAAGGAGTCGAAGGAGGACAGTTAGTTTGGGGGTTTTTTCTTTGCGCTTAGTGGATGATGGGTTGGTGGTTTTGTATCTTTATCTTATATTCTTTGTTTTTGTGACCATTTTCTTCTTTTTTCTCTATATCTAAAGGGGGTTCTCGGGGTTCTTGTTTGTTCATCTTTACTAAAATTCAGACTAGGGAGTTTGCTTTTTTTCATATCCCGCTTTTTGTCTTTGGTGATGGCTAAGGTGCGAAATATACATTCTGTTCGTGGGATGGGGAACGATGGTATCGATTACGTGGTAGATGACAGCTACGGTTACGAAGTTGCATCTTTTTGATAAATAAATAGCGTGTGTTGGTGTATATGGTGCTGAAAAGTTCTTCTTATTCGGTCTTTGCACCCGCCTGTCTAGCTCATGTCATATTGTATTGTACATGGGGTGGTTATGCGTAGCTATCATAGCAATGCGATCTTGCCCGTTCGCCCTGACGCCAGTACCAGTACAATGCAATGGGGTGAATAATTAATAAAAGGAAAGGTAGATAGATCGGTCTGTGAGCAAGATGAAGCATATGATCGTCCGATGACCAGAATTTAGTCAACGCCAGCATATAGGTCGACCACGATGTTGATGGCTGCGACAAGGATCTCTGCAGCGATGAGGACAATGACTGTGCATTTATATTAGCAACTAATGTCTGAGTGTATTAGCGTAGTTGAAAGTGATGACTTACCGATCCATTCTAGATACTCACCGTGTCGGTGAGTTAACTGGTCTTTGAGAACGGCCAGGAGATCTGCAATTACGTCCAGTCGTTCGTTTAGGAGGCTGACTCGTTGGTCCATCTCGAGGTAGCTCCGCACGGCCTGGTAGACCGGTTCCAACTGTGGTTCTGCCCACATTAGTTCTGGACTGTCCAGGACCGAGCCCTGAAGATGGATATTGATTCGTAGAATGAACAATTCTCCGACTTGCATGTTTATCTGTCGCCGCGTGAGATTGACACTTCCTGTCTGTGCGATTTGGGCAGGTAATGGTGCAGTATTCGAGATCGTTTCTGAGACAAGATCCTCGAAAAGAGAGGTCTTCACGGATTGAGCGAGAGCATGCGAGATGGCCAGTTTGATCATGTGGTTTCGTGGATCGCGCAGAGAGATGAAGTCGTTGTATATCCGTGCTTGGTATTCGCGCGCATAGTAGAAATTGAAGTTTTCGACCTGCGTATCTTCGGGACTTAAGATGGAGGTTGCGAATTTAGAGATATCAGACAGGAACCGGGACTCTTGTGCGGGCGACATGCCCCATATGACGACCGTACCATAGTCAAAGAGGAATACCTCCGGGGTGTGGATTGTAGTGTCGAAGTCTGGGGTTTCAGATTGAGTTTCCGCCACGGCATTTTCAGATTGGTGGGC
Source organism: Aspergillus pseudotamarii (assembly GCF_009193445.1). Taxonomy (NCBI): domain Eukaryota; kingdom Fungi; phylum Ascomycota; class Eurotiomycetes; order Eurotiales; family Aspergillaceae; genus Aspergillus; species Aspergillus pseudotamarii. The sequence goes on along the minus strand of NW_022475107.1, from coordinate 87,005 downwards.
CTCTGAGTCTCGAAGGTCGATGAGGTCCTCTCTCCGGGATTTAGTATTATCTTCGATTTCAACCACGCTGTCGGAGAACCTGCGCTCAGTGGTTGGTCTCTGGAAGGTTTCCCCCATGCCCACGTTATTTGTGCCAACATGATTTTCTGATGTACTTCTTTGCTTTTCTTCGTACAGGTAGTCGAAAGGCGAGTAGACACACTCATCGTAGAGTTTCGGATTGGCTCCACGGGTCTTGGACCTCGACTTGAGAAACCTGGTCGCTCCGTCTAGTCGATATGAATTGGCTGTACAATATGCTGTCACGCGGGGTAGTCGTTCTCTGTCTGCCTTGCCCAGTCTTGCAGCATGGCTTCGAGCAGTGGGCTCTTTAATCCGTGCGATTTGCGAGTAGACGTCCGACGGGAATTCGCCTTCAACAGCCTCCTCGGTTATCGGATCAGGGAGAAGTTTCAATTTCTGGGCTTTCTTTGTTGTTCTTTGCGGGCCGACTTTGGGTGCTGCAGGCATTGAGGGAGCTGCACTATAGGGCGCTCCATGGCTATTCCGGCGACGGAGCTTGCTGTTCAATGCGGAAAGTCCAGTCGGTCGTTGCGGGGTATCCTGAGAACTGGGGAATGACGAAGGGCCGGAATATAGTGTTCTGACTGGAGCGTTTGTAGAAGTGGTATCGTGGTATGTGCTGACTGTGGTGAGAGGGTTGAAGGTGACTGTCCGCCGGTTCGCTCGCGGTGACGTATTGGATGTTGCGGGTTGTTGTTGGTGCTGGGGGAGCAGGGGGGTTGTTTCTGCGGTGGAAGCCATGTTGGACATAGTAGGTGAAGATGATCATTAGAAGCCTGCCATTGATGGGCAGGTGAAACGTTTAATAATGAGCAAAGAATCACTCCGGAAGATCTTTCCGTCGAAATGGAGGTGAAGAATGGATTGACCAAGCTGCAAGCTTTCGCACGTGCGCCCACCAGAGGCTAACCTGCTATAGAAAAAGCTGCATCCACTTCGACTTCTGCCAACGGTCTAGGCTATGGAACAATCATCCTACTTATATTTTAGACCCTGGTACCTTTGTATAAATCTCCTTTGTTTTTCTTGCCTTTTCCTTTCCTTTCCTTTCTTTTTTCTGTGTTACATTCCCTTTCAAGTTGAGACCTAAGCAAGCTGGACTGCGTAAAAGAATATTTAAAAGGAAAATAATACCAGAAAAACAAGAATAAATAGTAGAAGCCACTTTTTGAGAGCGCCTTGCACCCAATACTCAGAGCCTAGACAACGGCACTTAATAACTATCTACCGTTGAACATTACATGTCCATACAGGAATTTCGAAATCTTTCGAAGCAAAGTTCAACTGCGTGGATCGTACTCTGCTTGCTGCGCATCCTCGAACCTGTGACCTGCTTCCGGGGACAAGGCCTGCCTGGACCCTGCGTATCGCAGAAGATGCGAAACCAATCATTCAACATTGGCGTATGGTGATATACAGAGAGAAGCGAGAGGCATTAGTTGGCATTAGTGGGGTGGTTCTCAAGAGTGGTTGTAGGGACATCCGGTTCAATTCGCTCTTGATCTTGGTTGGAACAACTGCTAGCCACCGCTGAGCCGCTTGATGGTATAGATAAGACCTTCTACTTGCGTACAAATCCAGAGGTACCGCCGGGTGTCCTTCTCAGACCATTGACATGCCCAGTACTGCGACTCCGATCAAGCCAAGTCTGTCTGCTATTCCGACCGGACTTCGAGGCCTTCGGGGCCAGAGCCGATTTGGCTTTCTTCTGTGGAATGTCACCCAATACTCGAATCGTCACGTCACCCATCTTCACATCCTTGGGGCGCTTCTCGGACTTTTCGAGGAACTTCAACTTGGTCGGCTTCTTGTGGGCGATGTTTATTCCTTCTGCGGGTGGAGTAGGTGGTCGTGTAACAGGAGCCGCATTCAAAATATCATCTGGAAGAAGTGCCGGGAGAGCCGATCGCCGTGCATCTTGTGTATTAGAGCCCTGGAGTGTCTCCGTGCTTTCGGATAGCAGATCATCAACGGGCTTGTCTTTCTTTTTCGAAACTTTCGCTTGTGATTTACGCAGCTCATCCAACTGCCTTCTCTTCTCGCGCTTTAACTCTTCTTCTCTGTAGGACAGTTGGTAAGACGAGCCATATCGCCGGGGGGGGAGGAAATAAGGTCTATTACTGACAATTGTTTGGCCTTTTCCATTTTCTTAGCCTGCGCCCTGACCTTAGATAGCTGCGCCGAGTTATCAACTGCTTCCGGAGCTTCATCATCATCACTGCTGTCATCACCGCTGTCCTCTTTCGCCTGTTGCGTTTCTGCTGTTTCCTCTATCTGCATATCCAACGGTACTTCGGGTTCTTCACTGTCGAATCTGAAGTGCTTCTTCGGAGCAGGCGCCGATTTCTCATTCTCCTGTTTGGAATCTGTTTCCTGGGTATCTTCTGAAGGCTCTTCGGGAGTCCCGCTCTCGCTTTCTGCGGCTTCACGGCTGGCTCGTTTTCTCCGTTTATTGCGCTGAGTTTCCGTCTTCCCAGAGCTGGCTGATCCGGATTTGCGCTTTCCATTCACCTCCTGTTGTCCATTGATCTCAGGTTCCTCTTCTGGAACAATATCGGAAATCTTCCGCCGCCGTGTAGTGACCATCTTTGTGTTATCGGATGAGGCAGTGCTAGAGTTTGTTGATTGTGCTTTGTCGGTATCCTGTCGAGTAAATAGACCCTTTGCCGCAGTGACAATGTGGGAAAACATAGAGGATCTAGAATGATCCGATTCAAAAAATTAGCTACCAAGCATATATGGAGAAATGTTATTGCGCCCAAACTCGGCGCTTTTTTTCAGGAAATTCATTTTCATGATCTCCGCGGGGCCACTTTTATCCGAAGGCGGAAAGATGCCATGTGGGGCTACTAAAGTACCATTCATTTGTTCTATTTGATATTATTTGAGTGGTAGTGAGTAGTTGCCAGCTTCAAGCTTGGAGAAACGTCAAACAGAATATGGTATCTCATATGCAATTCACGTAAATGGTATCATCCATACCCATGACCCAAGTAGTAAAGGAACGTAACGCCGAACCGAACACCTGCTATATGTACTTTTCAAAACTGCCAGGTTCTATAAAACCAGGAAAGAACAGCTAATGCAAGCACTTTCACTTAGCACCAACCATCGTTCTGCGCTCCGTAAACTCCTCATTCGCGGCCAGGAAATCGTCTTCGCCAATGTCGCTGGTCTCATCCCAGAATTTCCCGTGCTCGTCACCATCGTCGCCGCTGACTGTCCACATACTCTCTCGTAAACGCTTGTTCCGCTCACGGTCTTCTTCGATTCTCTGCTCAATCTGTCTCTTGTCCACGCGGACACTCCCCCTAGAGCCTCGTGGAGTGCCGCCCTTAGCTTCCGCCCCCCCATCGGCCTCTAGGTCAAGATGTGCTGGATGTGTTTCACGGTCTTTTAGACCGGCATTGATCTCCGCTACCGTTTCCGCGGAGAGGATTTCCTTGTTTTGTAACCCGTTGAGAACCCGACGAACATGCTTCACATTCGCGGCCCCCGAGCCATCCGGCGGTGCAACGGCATCCACTACGCGTAAGATATCCCTCTGAATCATGCGCACATATGGTGCATGATCTTCCTTCGTGGCCATTTCGCAGAATTGCTCGATGAAATACATGATATTAGCTCGGTTGTTCATATTATTCTAGAGACACCATGAAAGTTAGTAAATGAAGCCTGATAGATGGCAGAATCAACCCACGTACCCTTTCAAGCTGTTCCAGTATACATGAGTGAAGGTCCTCGTCCATATCGCGGTATTTGAGCGCATAATGCGCAGCTTTCTGGGAGGATGTAATTGACGCATTCAAGTGTTGTAGCTGCGCGGTAAAGCGCATGCGAACTTCAAACGGATCTGCCATCATAGTTGCGGATTCACAGCTCAGCCAAGGGGCTAGAGAGTTATAACACTTGATTTGGAATGAGGGTTTTGTACTTGTTCAGGTTCTCGCAAACAGGTCGGGGAATTATCATGGGTGGGGTGCGCCGATTGGTCGGTGAAGGGGCGGTCAGATGGATTGTGCTGGCAGAATATGTGGGGTTGGTCAGCTACTATAGTACTGCATGGTTATTTGCTAGTGGGAATGCTATTAAGGACAGCTTTGCTCACATGGTAGGGAAGTTACTGGTTCATCTAATTAGCTGGGGTTAGATGTAGGGGTGGGAAAACAAGGTCTTATCTCATCAGGGAAGCAGATGGTGGATGTATAGTATTCACATAATATATGGAGGCTATATATATATAATAGGAAGGCCCGCTGACTGCCAGTCAGGCGACTGAAAACTAGGAAAGATCAAAACCAATATAACGCCATTGAGTATCTACCAAGGAAACCAGCCCTATCCCTTACCAAGTTCTATTTGATATCAAAACCAAGTCAACATGATTCGCGTCATGGGTCTAAACATAGGCACCGCCGGATGTGCCAATCGTAGGCATGCTTTACTGGACTCAAGGATGCTCCGGTATAGTACTAGTTCCTGTACAAGAAATCAGAGCGACTGGCGCCTTTCTAAAGAACTGGCCAGACTGGTCACGTCATCGCTCTCCAGGAGTCCAACCTCTTCTGCCGTATTCACTGGGCGGACTACATTCTCTCTAGAGAATCCGCCTTTACGGAACTCTGGGCTGTTGATGACAGACCAAACATCCTTTTTAGTGAGCAGCCCTTGGAGCACTCCTTTGTCCGAAAGTAAGATGTAACGCAGTCCAAGCCTTTGGAACATCTGAAGCGCTAGCGAAAATGTCGTACTGCTATTTAGGGTGATCGGGGTCTGGTCCATCCATGGACGAAGATCGAGAGTCTCTCCTGGATCTGCAAAAGGTTGATGAGCAAAAAAGACCTGGGTTTCGCCAGACAACTCTCGGTCCGTAGGCGACTTCGAATACTTCAAAGCAAACGAAAGTTCGTTCCGAGAGATATAACCTAGAAGGATAGGGTTTGACGCATCGGCTACTACGGGATATCCACGGTATGAAGTGGTCAGGAGAAGGTGCCGAAGACTGTCAATTGTATGACCCACGGCGGCAATGACCGTTAAGTCATCCACAGTCGTCATGACCTTATGAGCAGGCACATCGGGTGGGGTAGTATCGTCGCGTTGGTCGAGGAAAGGATACTCATTTAACTCAATCCACGACTCGTAAATGCCACGTTTGCCAAATATGTCGCCGCACCATTTCGATAGCATGACTGCAATCATGATTGGGATAACGTAGGTTAAAGCACCAGTGAGTTCAAACATGATGACCACTATCGACACAGTCATCCTAGTGGCTCCGCCAAGAGCCGAAGCCGCACCAACGATTGCATATAGTCCTGGAGTGACGCAGGGAATATCCGGCTCGCAATTGCTGAAGAGGAAAATGTTGGGATAAGCTTCTTGCCACATCTTGAAAGTCGTGCCTAGAGCGCGCCCATATAAAGCACCAATGGCAACGGAAGGTAGGATAATACCGGCGGGTAGATCCAAACCAAAAGTCATGGATGCGAGGAAAAAGCCAAGGATCGCAGCCATAAGCAAAAGAGCTATTGTAGTAACGGACGCAGCGCCTGTCTTGCATAGACCAAAAGGATCATCACCCCCATTTCCACATTCGGCAAAGAGAGAATGAACAAGCTCAGAGTTTTGAGATCTCATAAACAAGTTCGGATAATTGATCAACGCACTTAAAAGAGCTACGAACACCACCTCTGCAATTGGTCGTGACCAGCTCCGAGATCGTCGCCATTGGGCAATTTTCATATTCAAGCGGATAAGAAACGCTCCATATAGGCCGCCTAATATGCCAAGTATAACAAACGGAATCATTTCAAAGCGATGCCATCCGCGTGTATACGTGACTTCGTAAAGGACAATATTGCCCGTACGAAAAGGGTTTAAGGCTTGTAACGTCACTGCAGCAACCATGGCACAGACAAAGCTTTGCCACATTGTCTTGTCGGGAAAGTAATAAGATAATTGCTAACCAATGTTAGAACGGTTCGTCTATGAGCGAAGGGATTTCTAAAAGGTCATACCTCCAAACTAAACAGGACGCCCCCGATTGGGGCCCCGAACGCAACAGAGATGCCTGCAGCCGCGGCTGCGGATAGAACCTCGCGTTTCCTCGCTGCATAATTAGCTTATGTGATCGGCACGGCTATAAAGAGCGTTTACCTTCGTTATGATTTAAGCTTTCGAATGGTTTCATTATCACGCTGGCACAACAGCATGCGACATGAACAAGAGGGCCTTCTTTACCCAGCCACAAACCAGATGCGACGGATAAACACTTTGCAATTGTTAGCTTAGATATGCATAGTGTGTATCTTGAGGGAAGCCTACTAGTCCCAAAGACTTTATCGCAAGCGTCCAAGGTCCCATAAAATGCCTTATCACGAAACCACCGAGGATCGTTTTGATCTCAGGGATACCGCTGTGTCTCGCATAAAGCGCATAGGTCCTAACCAAGACTGTAGCACATATAGCAAATAGTACCTATGAGAATTGTTAGTATACTACAACTATAACCGAAAAGACCCATTTACAGAATAAAGGACGTAGAATAAGTATTCAACCGTGAAGACGCCGCCAGAAGAGGTAAGACCTAGTGCTTTCCCCCAGGGTGTCCAGTCTAGACAGTTAGAGATATCTAACCCATAATTTAGTATAGATACCTCACGGTACAACCTGGGAGCGAAGAATAGCTTACCATCATGACCCCAGCAACAGAAGCTCTTATTTAGGTAGAACTTGCCCCCCCCAGGCCCATTCTTGCAATACCCAGTTTTCAAATCTCCTAACCAGTCGCTTGCAACATCAATAAAAGCTGCAATGATCCCGACCAAAATTCCAGTAGCGATCAATACTATCCAGACATTACTGGCGTCGACGAATTTGAGTACATATCCTATAGCCCCTTGGCCATGGGAATATAGATGCCTCTTCCTCTGGCGTTCTTTTGTGTACTCAAATATCCAGTCAATCGCGGTGAGGTCATCATAGCCTACTCGTCGCCCTGGACCTTCCACATACCAATCAAGGAGACCGCCCTCTTTTTGCGCAGTGGCATTTCCATTGTTACTCATCGGTCGATCCCTTGAAGATGATACATTTTCATGGAGCTGCCCATTCCGGGTGTTCGAAGATATAAACCCAGCGTCTCCAGCAACGGATTCCGTAGTTTTATTGGAAAATAGGTTCGATAAGCTGAAACCGGATCGCTGCTTTTGTTTGCGCTTAAAGGATATACTGTACACGTCCCCTATTAGAATCGCATGGATTGCCCAAATAGATTGGAACCTTACGGCTCATGTAAGCCACCGCTGAGTGAATCACTCAATTCGGGGGGATCCGGTGACGATAGGTCGCTGTCACGGCGCTGTATCGGAGAATGTTGCTGACTCCGCGACTCCGTGAAGAGCGAGGAGTCCCCAGCTTCTCCTCCCGACTGCATAGTAAGCACAGAAAGCTACGTACAAGTGTCAATGTCCACTTTGCAGAAAGCCATGTCCTTTGTTGACGATCCCGCAGTTCTATCCCGGTCTCGACTTACGACAACTGGTCCTAATCTCGGAGGTGTGGCTTAAGCTCCGCTCCGCTCCTTAAATGAAGGCGGTGAGCATAATAAGTGTGGGGCTGCGCCACATATAGCGGCAGAAAACGGCTTGGAAAAAAAAGTTACTGTTATCGGCATCGATAATTTCTTTCTCTCTCTAACTCAATATAAGAGTTCCTCTGGAGGTAGGGTTGAGCATGGAGACCAGACCTGCCTATGAGAGGACTCTTGAAGAGTCCCAGCTCTTTGAGCACCTTCCGAATGAGGTAGCGGAACTCATTCGCACATCCTCTGGGACACAGTACCTGAATGCGCTCGCGGTTGGTGCATTGCGATCAAAATGTACAGAAGGCTTTTTCTGCCTATATGAGCCGATCTTTGTGGATCTGGCAGCAAGATGGCTTGCTTCAGACTTTCATAATAATCAAGTCGAGATTATCTCCGCTTTTTCACGAATCCTACCATTTGCGCCATTTCTTGCTTCTTTCGCAAACCAATATGCTAGTTCTCGGGCTGGACCTCTATCCGCTTTGGCTGCATCTGACGAGGCGACGCTTCTGCAATTAGACGATACTACCATCCGCACTCTATTATTGTCGGTCTTCAGACTTCTCTCATTCGACTTAGAGACATTTTCGAGTACCATATCGCCGTCACGCCTCCAATCCCTTTTCCAACATTCAGACCCCTCTATACGGTATCTTGCGATTCGATGCTTTGCCTTGTATATGCACGCAGCGGATGCTGCCACCGAGAAAATGATTCAGAAGTATATTGGAGCCAACGTTATTGAAGGCGAATGGGAGGGTATTGTGATCGACTATCGCTGCCTTGGCTTGTGGGAAGAGCGTCGGTGGGGTACTCTGGAGAAACAGGCACTGATTGCACGGTCAGGTCGGTCGATTGAAGACAGTCTATCACAAGTCGAGAAGCTCCGGGAATATTTCACCCCCCGAACCGCTGAAGTCTGCGGTGTTCTTATCCCCCGACTAAATGAGATGTCAACGCCGGCATCTTCAATTGTGAAAGCGCCCACCGCTGTGAGAAATCTTCGTAGGATCGCGACAGCGTTGGCTGCCTCGAACCCTCTACTATTAGTTGGTTTGCCGAATTCCGGCAAGACGTCTTTGGTCAATGACGTTGCCGCAGTCATGGGCCAGTGTGAATCCATGGTTACCTTACATTTAAATGAGCAGACGGATGCTAAGAGTCTTCTTGGGATGTACTCAACGTCCCCTGCTACTGGCTCATTTGCATGGCAACCCGGTGTCTTGACTAAAGCAGCTAGGGAAGGCCGATGGATTCTAATCGAGGATTTAGACCGTGCGCCTTCTGAAGTGATTGGTCTTATTTTGCCAATCATCGAGAAAGGAGAACTGACTATAGCAAGTAGAAAAGAACGGATTAAGTGCGCCGAGGGATTCAAGATCATTGCAACTATGAAGTCATCATATAATATCGCAGGTGAAGAAGTCGCTCCAAGCACAACAATTCTGGGAAGCAGATTGTGGCAGAGGGTACACATCGAGCCCCTTTCAATCGACGAAATTCAAGAAGTCATCACGCAAAAATTCCCGCTCCTTGAGTCTCGAGTTCCAACTATCATGAGTGTTTACCAAAGGCTCTGCTCTTCCTTCCATGGAAGCCTCGCGATCAAGAGCTCTCAAGGCCGTACGCCAGGTCTTCGTGACCTTATCAAGCTCTGTAGCCGAATGCATAGGCGACTGCAGCGTCTGGGAGCTAAGACTGGTTATGAAGCTATGCCGGAAGGTGCTGAGGATGAAATTTTCTTGGATATTGTGGACATCTTCCTCAGTTACATCCCAGAAAAATCACTGGCAGAGTCGCTTGCTCTAGTTGCCGCGGAAGCGCTTCAAATATCACCACAGCGAGCACAGTTCTGCCTTAGTGAACGAATTCCCGCATATTCTGATCAAGGTAATAACATAGTCCTCGGTAGAGAAGTCTGCCGAAAGACTAAGGTACCCAGCGGGTCAGTTTCCAGGTCATCAACGCGTTTTGCTTCGACCAGAGCTGCGTTGAAGCTTATGGAACAGGCTGCAGCTGCCATACAAATGGCGGAGCCTATGCTCCTGGTCGGAGAGACGGGTATTGGAAAGACAACAGTGATTCAACAGCTTGCTACCCTAATGCGGCAGAAGCTCACAGTGGTGAACCTGTCACAACAGAGTGAAAGTAGTGATTTGCTAGGTGGTTTCAAGCCTGTTAACATCCGTACAATGGCCGTCCCTATGCTTGACGAATTTAATGCTGTGTTTGAGTTGACGTTCTCAGCAAAGAAGAACCAGAAATTTTTGTCGTCAGTTGCAAAAAGCGTTGCTGCAGGAAACTGGGCACGGTTGGTACATCTTTGGCACGAGGCTGTTCGGTTAGCCGATGGAGTCTTCAAATCTAGTAACGGGTCCTCTCAAGAAGGCGAGGAGCAACCCACGAAGAAAAGGAAGTTGGACTCGCCAAAGTACCAGCATTTGCGGCAAAGATGGGAAAGGTTTGCAGTGCAATTGAATGACTTCGAGGCTCAGGTGGCCCAGGGCGATGCCAAATTTGCCTTCGCTTTTGTTCAGGGAAAGATTGTGAGGGCGCTACGAAATGGAGAATGGGTCCTCCTTGATGAGATTAACCTGGCCTCACCGGACACTCTTGAGAACATTGCTAGCCTTCTGCACCATGGTACCGAAGGCTCACCATCTGTCCTGCTTTCCGAGGCTGGCGACGTTGAAAGGGTATTTGGGCATCCGGACTTTCGCATATTTGGCGCTATGAACCCTGCTACAGACGCAGGAAAGAAGGATCTCCCTCCCGGTCTTCGCTCCCGGTTTACTGAACTCTATGTACACTCCCCGGATAGTGACCGGGACGATCTACTTGCTCTGATCCAGAAATATCTTGGTGATTTGACTTTAGGTGACCTGAGAATCGCGCCAGACCTTGCGCAACTCTATCTGGAAGCGAAGAAGCTCAGCAACGAAAACAAGCTTACAGACGGGGCTGGACAACGTCCGCACTTCAGTATACGAACTCTTGTTCGTGCCCTTATCTATGTCATTGACCACGCGCATGTCTACGGTTTACGCCGAGCAGTTTTCGAAGGATTCTCCATGAGCTTTCTGACTGTGTTGAGCCAAGAGTCGGAGAGACTGCTGCTTCCGCTTCTTGAGAGACACCTGTTCAGCAATACAAAGAACGCTAGAGCACTTCTCGGCCAGACCCCTAAGCCTCCCACCGATGGCTATGACTATGTCCAGTTCAAGCATTACTGGATGCGACGTGGGCACTTGGTTCCAGAGGAGCAACCACATTACATCATAACACCTTTTATAGAGAAAAACCTCAAGAACCTGGTCAGAGCAAGTTCAACGCGTCGGTTCCCTATATTGCTGCAGGGCCCAACTTCCGCTGGAAAAACAAGCATGATTGAATATCTGGCGAAGGTTTCTGGGAACAAGTTTGTTCGTATCAACAATCACGAGCACACAGACCTTCAAGAATACCTAGGCTCCTATGTGTCCAGCGATGACGGTACTCTTCGCTATCAGGAAGGCGTTCTCGTGGAGGCACTCAGAAATGGATATTGGATTGTACTCGATGAACTCAACTTGGCACCATCGGACGTCCTGGAAGCGTTGAATCGACTTTTAGACGATAATCGTGAACTTTTTATACCAGAGACCCAGGAAGTCGTTCATCCACATCCAAACTTCATGCTATTTGCGACCCAAAATCCAGCTGGTCTTTATGGTGGTCGTAAAGTGCTGTCCCGGGCTTTCCGGAATCGTTTTCTTGAGTTGCATTTTGATGATATTCCAGAGAGTGAGTTGGAATTCATCCTTAAGGAACGCTCCCAAATTGCACCTTCGTTCTGTGCTAGAATAGTGTCTGTCTACCGGAAGTTGTCTCTACTCCGTCAAGCCAACAGACTCTTTGAGCAGAAGAACAGTTTTGCTACTCTACGTGATCTCTTTAGGTGGGCTCTTCGACGAGCAGATGATCGCGAGCAGTTAGCGATAAACGGTTTTATGTTGCTTGCAGAACGAGTCAGGAACCCGCAGGAAAGGGCAGCTGTGAAGGGTGTAATCGAAGATGTCATGAGAGTTCGTATAGATGAAGATGTGGTGTACAGTGCTTCCGAATTGGAGAAGCGTGCGCCTCATCTTCCCACTGGGGTCGTGTGGACCAAAGCAATGAGGAGATTGTTCATTTTGGTGTCCGTTGCACTTGAAAACAACGAACCAGTTCTACTGGTGGGAGAAACTGGCTGTGGAAAGACACAGCTTTGTCAAGCAGTCGCAGAAGCCTATAAAAGACAGTTACTTATTGTAAACGCCCATGTGAATCTTGAAACAGGCGATCTCATTGGTGCTCAGCGGCCTGTGAGGAACCGGGGAGCTATTGAACATCAGCTATTGAGTGATCTTCAAGCAGCTCTTAATGAAACTGATCCTTCGCGATCACTGGAAGAAATGAGGCAGGTGTTCGGTACACTTACTGCGGACCAATTACAAGCCTGCGATACAGAACTTGTCTCGAGGATCCAAACGCACATTGCTCGTCTAAATGCTCTCTTCGAATGGTCAGATGGGAGCCTGATAACCGCCATGAAGACTGGGCAATACTTCCTTCTGGACGAAATCTCCCTTGCCGATGACTCAGTATTGGAAAGACTTAACAGTGTTCTAGAGCCTCATAGATCAATTCTGCTTGCAGAAAAGGGACCGATCAATTCCATGGTCGTTGCTGATAATGGGTTCCAATTTCTGTCTACAATGAATCCTGGTGGTGATTATGGGAAGCGCGAACTTTCAGCTGCTCTTCGCAACCGAATGACTGAAATTTGGGCCCCTCAACTCTCAGAAGATGAGGATATTCTCCCTATCCTCCAGAGAAAGCTTGAGCTGAATTCGGAGCACATTACCAAAGCAATGCTAGAGTTTGCCAAGTGGTTCAAATGTACCTTCCAGAATTCCTCAACTACATCCCTTTCCCTTCGTGATCTTCTCGCCTGGGTCGATTTTGTCAACAAGTGCCGAACTGCAGATCCTCTTTTCGCAGTAGTACAGGGCGCTGCTATGGTGTTCATAGACACATTAGGTGCGAACCCAGCAGCAATGCTTGCGACAGCGCTGCATGATCTCGAAGGAAACCGTCAACTTTGCCTCGATAAGCTCCGTGAACTCTTTGACGTCGATGCTTCAACTATTTACCTGCAGAAGTCCACCATTGATATCGAAAACGGTTCTCTACGCGTAGGACCTTTTGCCCTTGAAATGAATGGCAGCACAGAGCCAGACCCTCAATTCATCCTTGATGCACCAACCACGATAGCTAACTCAGTCAGAATTGCTCGTGGCTTACAACTCTCGAAACCTATCCTGCTTGAAGGAAGCCCCGGTGTCGGCAAAACCACGCTCATAACTGCTCTTGCCAAGGCACTGGGAAAGCCTCTGACACGTATCAACCTTTCGGAGCAGACAGACCTCACAGATCTTTTTGGCTCCGACGTCCCTGTTGAAGGAGGTGATGTTGGTCAGTTCACTTGGCGAGACGCTCCTTTCTTGCAAGCAATGCAACGCGGTGATTGGGTTCTGTTAGATGAAATGAACCTGGCATCCCAATCTGTTCTTGAGGGCTTGAATGCTTGTTTGGATCATCGCCAAACGGTTTATGTTGCTGAATTAGATCAGTCGTTCAAGAGACACCCGGACTTTGTCCTCTTCGCTGCACAAAACCCGCATCACCAAGGTGGTGGTAGAAAGGGCCTTCCTGCCTCATTTGTCAACAGATTTACAGTCGTTTACGCTGATAGCTTTACTGACACTGATTTGAAAAGGATATGTGCAAAGCTCTTCCCTGGAAGTCCATCTTGGCAGACAGACAGGCTAGTTGATTTCGTGTCCTTGTTGAACAATGCTATTGTCCATGAGCGCCGATTAGGGGCTGTAGGTGGACCATGGGAAGTTAACTTGCGAGACATTCAGAGATGGCTTCAGTTGGCAGACCGTGGGACCCTACAGGTATCGGCCAATAGCTTCCTTGATGTGATTATATCACAGAGATTCCGCTCCCAGGATGATCGAGATCTGGTCACTCGTCTGTATAAGCAAGTCTTCAGCGAGGTCCCGGCGCCCAACAAGAGCTATTACCATAACCTTACGCCAGAATACATGCAAGTTGGGCTTGGTATTATGCAGAGGGATCTATACCTCCAACGAACCCAAGAATCGCAGATGAGAATCCTCCCAAGAGACCTCAGTATCCTCGAGTCTCTTATGCTGTGCATAGAGCAGTCGTGGCCCAGTATTTTGGTGGGACCGTCTGGATGTGGCAAGACCACCCTGATAAGAAAGCTCGCAGCTGTGAACGGTGCAAGTTTAGTTGAGTTAGCTCTCAGTGCTGATACCGATACAATGGATCTAATTGGTGGCTTTGAACAAATCGACTACCGAAGGGAGGTTTCGTCTCTCGTTCACGATATTTCGCTGTTCCTTCAACAAAAGATCCTTTCTATGAATTCAGCAGGAACAACTCTGCATGAGACTCCGGTTGTATTGGAGATATTCGAAAAACTGCAGAGCCCGAATGCCTCTCTTGAAAGCATTTGTACATTCCTTACTGTGTTAATTCAGACGTACCCACAAACTGCTTTTGATGATATGCTTCTCCGGGCCCAGACTCTACTTGAAACAACAAAGCAGTCAGATAAAATGAAAGTTGGTTTCGAGTGGACGGAAGGAGTCCTCACTCAAGCTGTACAGCATGGCTACTGGGTTATCCTGGACAATGCAAATCTGTGCAACCCCTCTGTTCTTGACAGGTTGAACTCTCTCACCGAACCAAATGGAGCTCTGATCCTGAATGAACAGCGCACTGAAGATGGATCAGCTCGTATCATCACACCACATCCGAACTTCAGGCTTTTCCTTACGATGGACTCTCGCCATGGAGAATTGTCCCGCGCAATGCGGAATCGTTGTGTTGAAATATGCTTTTTGCCACAGGAAGATGAGACTACAGTTACCACTTCGGTGCCTGCCTACACCTGCGAATCCTTCTTATACCGTCTGCGGCCTCTCTGGAATCTCGATCCTTCAGCGAGTGCTAATGATGTCTCAAGGCTCCTCTGTGAAGTTTGCTTAGATCATCTTTCAGTCATGGACCTTGCCTACTTACAGCAGTCATTGAAGTACTTCTTACCTTATCACGGTAAATCCGTGGGAGATGTTCTTTCCTCGGCAATGCATCGATATGTATCGGTCATTCATGGAAACTCGCACTGGAAACCCATCGAATGTACCCAGAAGGCCATTGAGTTGAGCCGCGCTTCCTTCGCCATTCAAGGCCCCTCGCAGCCCCTTCATCCTCTTGTGAACGAGCCGCTGGTCTCATTATTAGGTAGCGAAGTACCGTATACGTCGTTGGTGACCCTAGCACATCTACAGGAGACTAAACTTGACCTACAACTTCTAAAGCAAGGTCTATTGCAGGCTGATGAATCCGGGAAGCTTCTTAAACCCAGCCAGATGAGTCGCTTAGAACGCTCTTTAGCATCTACGCGGATAGCTTCATTGATGAAGGATGCAACACAGCCAGTTGGTTCTTTCCTATCTGACTGTGGCCAGGCAATGTACGATCTTATTCAGAATCTCGATCAGGATACTCTTCAGAACCCTCACATAGCCAACGCTCTTCGTACTGTCCTCAACTTCTGTATGGACATTTTCGGACTGACTGCAGCGAGGGACATCGACGAGGGTGAGTTTCAGGTCTATCTTCAGATTGGTAGAGAGTTGTGCGCTGCGTTATCAAGCTCTTTCGAACCTCTGAAACAATTAGCCGTTGCTCTATCTCAAGCGCTGAGTCGATTCCAAGAGAGCTGGGCTTTGAAAACCGGGCTCAGTATGCAAAGACTTTGGGAGTCGTGGAGACCTGCAACCCCTGCAACTGGAGACCAGCTCAAGTCGATCCTAGATTTGGAAAGTGTGGCTTCTGAATTTACAAATATCGCGACCAAAACTCATCTTGATCTATCGCAATTAAGTCAAGTGCGCAACTCTTTGGTTAACGCTCAACAATCGATTGTCCTGCATGGTGCCGATGAAGGGCAACTAGTACACAATCTCAGACAGACGGTCAGCGAGTTGGCAAGCGTTGTACAACGCTCTGAGATAACCGGAGCCCCATACTTCTCCAACGAATTCGAAGCATTGTGCCAGTACCATGACATCTTCACTCTCATGCATAACAACAAAGAAGGCGACTATGTGATAAAGTCCATTTTACCGTTACTGGCTGGCCGTGATGCACGGCCATTGAATGTGTCGGCCTTCCAGACACAAGTTCCCGAGGTCCTCCACAGACTTGCTTTATATTCCGGGTCTGAACGCCCATCAACGTTCGGTTCGGCCATTAGTGGCACATTCTCGCTCTCGTTGTTAGAGAAACTGACGAATGTTGGCGTTACTATTTTAGGCCAGATGGACTCTTTGGAGGTGGAAAAGCAAACTCTTTCCAAAGCCTTGGCTCTATCTTCTTGGGAGATTGCTATGGATCAGCACAAGGTGCTGAGACAGGTATCGTCGAGATTAGCTATGGAGCTAGTGCTCGCCCATAAGGAATTCTTCGAGCCTCAATCTCTGGAGAAACTGGTCACTATTTTCCGCACTGTTGAAGAGCAAGGCTACTGCGCTAATACCGAGTCGTTGGATATCCGCTTAGAAAAGAGTCTCTCAAGCGATCATTACTTCAAGACCTTTGCAGAACAAGCCCTTCCAAACCTCGTTGCATTGTTGGCAACTGACCTAGTACAGAAGAACGACAAGTCGATTCATGACACTGGAGCAGCTGTAGTTCAATTGGCTGCCATTTTCCTGCGGCTTTATGTCCCAGACAAGCCATTTGATCCATCGTTGGGATTAGTTGTCCAAAGGAAAAGACATAGCCAACGTTCTTTGGAACTTACCAATAAGGCTAACGCTATCACTTTATTTGAACGTGTGTTTTCTGGCCAATCCTCGAACATCCGGCACGATCTCATTCAGGGTGAATTGCGTGACCTTGGTTCTGCTCCTCCTCCTTCATCAGTTACCCGACCTCAAGTCTCTGAGCTCAACATCCTGCACGGGGAATTTACCAGTGTGATAAATTCACTTCTTGAAAGGCTCCCTAAACACATGCTTGGCGTAGCGAGTGAGAGCTCTTCAGAGTCCCAGACTCTGGTGAATCTACTCCGTGATAATATACGCCAATTAAGCCGACGTCTCAGCACTCACTATAGATCATATGATGACATTGTCGTTTCTGTTGTTCGCTTTCTTCAAATCCTGGACTTGGGACTTTTCCTAATGTCGGGAAGATCACAACAGACAAGCGATGTGCAGGCGGTGGATGCAATCAGTGGAAGCACCCCTTTCCTTGGAGGCATTCATCACCCTCTCTCGGATCTGTACCATCAGAATTCGAACATAGACTCAAGGCATGCAATTGATATGTGGTTCCATGAGCTGTCGTCATTGAGAGTAGCCGAAAATGCAGACCCGGGAATTCTTCACACCCAGGTCGGGCGCAATGCTCTTCGCCGCCTGTTCCAACAGTTCCATGGGTTATGGAAAGCGAAGCTACGGGAAGACCAAGAAGAAGAGGCAAAGAAATCAAGCCTTTACCAATATCGAGGATCCTGGGAAGACAGCGAAGAGGTTGATGAGAATGAGCTGCGCGAGCTCTTCCCTACCTATGAAGAGGAGCCCGTTGACGATGGTAGAAAGCCAACTCGTCTTGATCCCAAGAATATCTCGATCCGACTTTCCTCACTTCACGCAAACCTATTCCAATTAGAAGACCCTGGGCGAGTCCTGACAACCTATGTGAGGCAATCTGCTCAGCTGCTGGCCTCGCTGTGGTCCGAGGGCGATTCTTCAGTACCACAGGTGCATCCTAGGGATCATCTCTCTGGTGTTCTTTTGTTGCTCGAGGATGCCGTGAGTAAGGAAAATGATTCCAGGAACACGTACAACTTCTATGTGGACGCAAATCCTGATGAAGGCAGAAAGCTTGTATCTTTAACAACGGCAACAGAGTCACGTTTCTTGCAGATTCAGAGCGCTTGGCCGGAACATGCAGTCCTTGCAGATGTCATTCTTTGTTGCAAGGAGATTCTCCAATTTAAGCATGCTGAGCCTGTCGCAAAATTCCTCACCAAGGTCGAAAAGCTTCATGGTCTTGTTCATGAGTGGCAGCTTGTTGCAAGCAGAGAGTACTCAGCTGCTGGTGTTTATGACGAGATCACAAACTTGATCATTAACTGGCGACGTCTCGAATTGTCGACCTGGGCAAGGCTTCTGGATCTCGAGAAGGAAAAATGCGTCCAGGATGTGAGCCAATGGTGGTTTGTGGCGTACGAAGCCATCATTGGAGCTCCTGTTCAGATGGCAGAATCTGGTCAAACGGATCTGAGTGAACATACACAAGAAGTGATCGCCACACTAGAGAACTTCTTCCGCTCGACCACCTTGGGTCAGTACAGCGAACGCCTGCAGCTCGTCAAGAACTTCCGGTCTCTGCTATCGCTTTACGTTCAGGACTTCCCTTGCCTGAAGCAACTGGTATCCGCACTAGACAACTTTATACAACATTACACACAGTTCGAGCCACCAGTACACAAGCTACTCAAGGAGCGGAGGTCGACGCTTGAAAAAGATATCAAGGAGCAGATTCAGCTGGCCAGTTGGAAGGATACAAATATTGTGGCGCTCCGAGAAAGTGCGAAACGATCGCATCATAAACTGTTCAAACTCGTCCGGAAATACCGAGAAATCCTGGCTCAGCCTGCCCAGCATATCCTGGAGCAAGATATGCCAGATGACAGTGAGGAGCCTGGCTCCACTGACCAAGCAGTGGTTCTGCCCTCAGCAAGTTTCCCAGAAGCGCTCGCCCTGTGCCAGAAGGAAAACGAAATCTGGCAAAATAGGCCGCCTCGGTTCAGAGATCCTGACGGCACCGTTAGCAACATGACTCATATGTATGTGTCAATCTCGACGGAGTTTGACGTCTCGGAAGATCTCGATGGCTTCATGAAGTACTTCTTGGAAAGCATCGAGGAGTTCCGGTCACAAACCCCGAAGACCCTGACCGAGGAAAACAAAGATGATGTTCAACATCTCAAGGTTCAAAAGCGCCGCTTCTATGCCGATACTCTGCGGCGGCTATTAGAGATGGGTGTCAAGCGTAATGCTAGCACTAGCTTGATTGAAACGCAAGCATCTGTTGCACAAGTTCTTGCCAACAGCCCGGCTCTTGAGGTTGGTTCTGTGACAACCACTGTCGTTGTCAGAAGCTCCGATCTCTATTTCCATAGGTTCCTGGATATCCTTCCCCGTGTTCGCCAAGCGGCGCACAATTACTCGGAAGACCTCAGCAATGTCGAAGTTTCAAGAAGCTCAGGATCCCTTGAGCATTTGTTGAATCTGGTTAGGAGACAACGAGCAGCGATATCTCCAGCAATGTTTGGCGTGGAATCGCTTCAATCAACACTCGTCAAGATTTTGAATCTTTGGAAATCTAACCCTACCTCGGTCTTTAAGTCACTCCCCCAATTTTCGAATGAGGTTCGGGATACGGCAAGAGCCATAGCCTGGTTGACCCCTATACTTGGCCTCGCCATGACAGTTGTGGAACTACACTCGAAGTTTTCCGGCATCAACTCATCAAACATTGTGGATGGTCTTCGCTCCTGGAAAGATGTCTTCAGCAGGCTGCAAAAGTCACTGGGTAATTTGCCCAAGTTACCTGAGGGCGTAACTTCACAGCTGCACGTAGAGACACTAAAGGAGGCATCTTCCTCCTTTGATAAGCTGAACACTGACCTTATGGGCTGGGCCGAGAGCCGACCTGACCTGTCATTCGTCCTGATGCAGATAACTCCCTGGGCCCACGTTAATGCTGAGCAAGCTGAGGTGTTGCAGTCTAAGAATACTCTCGCTATCGAGGAGTTCGATGACAGCCTACTCACAGCAATTGACAAGATCCTCATCAGCCTCCAGAAGCTGAAGGAGGTGCCATCACTGATTGTATCTCCGGGCTCATTGTCACGGAGCGACGAGTTCTTCACCAGAGCTTTGAAGGCTGTTCATTTGCCCGACATCATAAGCTCCCTGGAGTCAGTCCTGGACAAGTTACAAGGCCTCAAGACACGCTCAAATTCCGGCCTTGCTCCTGCTGTCGCATTGGTCGCAAGCTTGTTACCTATCATGAACAAGTATCGCAACATCTGTAAGGATCTCGTCGATCGCTATCTGACTGTGCACCGTGAGACATGCAAGATGTCATATTTGCTGGCCAAGTCATTCACTCAGATCGCGTCTGAGGGATTCTGTACTCCCGCAGAAGCGTCGACGGAAGAAAGCAAATCCGGCAAGCTGGAGAGTGGAACTGGTCTCGGCGAAGGACAAGGAGCCGAAGATATCAGTAACGATATTGGTGATGATGAAGACTTATCAGAGCTTGCTCAACAGGAACAGACTGAAGAGCCCAACGAGGATATGGACGAGTCAGGAGACGCAGTGAACATGGATCAAGAAGAATTACGTGGAGAAACAGGCGAACACAAGAAAGAGGATGATGAAGAGGACGCAAGCGGCGACGAAGAGGATGACAATATCGACGAAGAAGTAGGCAGTGTTGACGATCTTGAGGAAACTGCAGTTGATGAAAAGATGTGGGATGGCGCACACGATGAAGAGCAGAAGGAGACCGAGAACCAAGAAGGCAAGGGACAGTCTGAGTCTGATGAACAAACCGCTGCACAAGAGCGCAAGGAGAAGGAAGGAGAAAAGGGAGAGGGTAAGAACGAAGAAGATCAGGAAGAGGAAGAGGAAGAAGAAGCCCCAGACGATGAAGGCGAGGCTGTTGGGCGCGAGGAGATGGATGTCACAGATCCCCATGCCAAGGAACAAGATGCGCTCGACCTTCCGGAAGAGATGCAACTTGATGGCGATGAATTGGATAAAGACGAAGGAAATGAGAGTGACGATGGCCTCGACGATGATCTCGGCGACGATCTTCCTCCTGCTGAAGATGAGCAGCCATTCGATGGGAAAGAGGAAGAGGCTGTTGAAAACCCTGATCTGGATCAACAAGCAGAGGAGCAAGAGGGCGACCAGGGTGATGAAGAAGCGGCGGCTGAAGATGAAGAAATGAAAGAGGCCGAAGCCGAAGAGACGAACGAGCCCGGGGAAGAGGAACCAGAAGAGGCTCAACAGGATGATTTCTTAACTCAACGTGATGAAAACGAAGAGGCTGGCGAAGAAGTGGCACCAAGCGAGGCTGTTAATGGTGGACTCGGTGCCGACCAAGATCAAAATATGGACCAAGGCACATCTGGAAATGCAGAGCAGGAGAGTGGTTCTGCTGACCCGTCTGATGATAAACAACAAAAGACTGGTGCTGCCAACGAAGGAGAAGACAACGAGCGGCATAGAGATGCAGGCGGCGGGGATGATGGCAACCGTAACGATCCGCAGTTGCAGGCCTTCAAGAAAATGGGCGACATCCTCGAACAGTGGCATCGCCGGCAAAAGGAGATTATGGAGGCCTCTAAACAGGAAGAGGGCGAGTCGGATCAGCCGTTGCCTCAGGATACCGACATGGCTGATGCCGATTTTGAGCATCTTGCAGACCAAGATGACGTTGCTGATACCCAAGCGCTTGGTCAGGCTAATGAAGAGCAAACACAGGCTCTTGATCAAAATAAGGGTGTCGAGTCGGATGCCAAGCATGGCGACAACGAACCTTTGCCAGACGTTTCTGACGAGCTCCAGGAGACTCTAGAGAACAAGATGCAGGATGAGATGCAGCTGGATGCCGCTAGTGGGTCTAAGGACCACACTGTCGGTGCATTAATCCCTGGCAGCTCGCACACCCAGGAGCGAACAGCCGATGCCGCTGGCCAGCAGGAGGCGATTGAAGAACTCGATGAGGTAGACGCACAATTGGCGGCAATCCATCTGTCTTCTTCGCTCCCTCCACTTACACCTCGCGACGAGGCTCAACGGCTCTGGTCCCATTACGAATCCGTCACCAACGATCTCTCCCTCTCGTTAACGGAACAATTGCGTCTGATCTTAGCCCCGACCATGGCAACCAAGCTGCGTGGCGATTTCCGGACAGGAAAGCGACTGAACATCAAGCGCATCATTCCATACATTGCCTCACAGTACAAGCGAGATAAGATTTGGATGCGACGGTCAATTCCCTCGAAGCGTAACTACCAAATTATGCTTGCTGTCGACGACAGTAAGTCTATGTTAGAGAGTGGAAGTGGCCAATTGGCATTCGAAACGCTTGCACTCGTCGCCAAGAGTCTTAGTATGCTTGAAGCTGGAGACCTGTGTGTCCTCGGGTTCGGAAACGAGGATCACGTCAGAGTCGCACATGAATTCGGCAAGCCGTTCTCCTCGGAGGCCGGCACGCAGGTGTTCCAGCACTTCAGCTACCAGCAGACAGGTACGAACGTTCGGAAGTTGATCGCCGATTCGATCGCCCTGTTCCGCGAAGCTCGCTGGAAGCAATCACCTGGTTCGGGCAATGCTGATCTTTGGCAACTGGAGCTTATTATCTCCGACGGTATTTGTGAAGACCATGAGACTATCCAGCGTCTCGTGCGGCAGGCCCAGGAAGAACGTATCATGATTGTGTTCATCATTGTCGATGCTGTCAAGGGCAGCTCCATCTTGGATCTCACTCAGGCAAGCTTCGAGCCTGATACGGAGAGTGGTACTGGGGAGATGAAGTTGAAGATGAAGAGATATCTGGAAGGTTTCCCGTTCCCTTACTATTTGGTTGTGCGTGACGTTCGGGAGTTACCCGCTGTTTTGGCTACGGCGTTGAAGCAATGGTTTGCGGAGGTT
Organism: Aspergillus pseudotamarii; assembly: GCF_009193445.1. Lineage (NCBI taxonomy): Eukaryota > Fungi > Ascomycota > Eurotiomycetes > Eurotiales > Aspergillaceae > Aspergillus > Aspergillus pseudotamarii. Next base: position 64,484 of record NW_022475107.1, on the reverse strand, counting down.
GTTGATGTTTCTTCATAAAAGTTGCATTTTGATGTTTTGGGTATGGTTATAGAAAAGAGCTTTCCTTTTGTTACATGTATATAGTCTTCTTGTATGTGAATACTCGATAAAAATTAAGATCTTATTGACTTTCATACTACTTCCAGAAAACCAAGTAGTACCTACCCATAAATCCACAACTCCTATTCCTCCATGCAAAATTTGATTTGTACATATACAAAATTGGTATCCGATTTGAGAGATAAAAAAAAAATTTACCAGCCATACCTCGACCCAGCCTCCTTCTTGTTCCTTCTTCCAGATGCAAAACTCTCTTCCAAAGCTTCCCGCTGCGAACTTGCCGCATTGACCAGCTGTTGCAGCGTGTGTTTTCCAGGAGCAATGGCACGAACCGGATTGTGCTGATGCGCCGCCATATCGGTCTGATGCGCCATCTCTTGGTTAGCAATGTACTCCTTGTCGGTATTGAAATGGAGGATGCGCGACTTCGAGGCGTCCGCATTGCGACCAAAAAGGTGCCGTCGTTGAGACCGCGAAAGGTTCAGATCATCCGCGATATTATCCAACGTCTGCGTCGTTGCTGGTTCCGACGACGCAGCCGGAACCTGAAGCTCGCGCTCTACCTCTGGACCGGCCTCAGGCGCATCCGTATCCGCAGTATACACCAACGGCTCATATGTTGCGCTGTGCGCCTGAGGACCTGGACCAACACTCGTCGCAGATTCACTCGACCCAAGCGAGAAAAGACTCACTTTCGGCTTCGGCGCAGGTGGTTGCACAGGAACAGAAGTAGAAGCAGCAGGCTTACCCTGTTCCGAGACTGGCTCCTTCACACCCTGCGAAACCTCTGCAGCAGCCTCGACCGGCTTCGACGAAATAACCTTCTTCTTCTTCTGCGTCCCCCGTGCAACAGACAACGGTTTAAACATCATCGGATTCCCTTTCAACTTAACCTCCTCCGGTTTCTTCATCTGTAACCCACCGTCGCCACCATCCTTCAAACTCCCAGCCTTGGGAATCGTCCCATCATCATCATCATCCCCCGCACCACCAGGAGTACTTGAACCCGCCTGTTCCATAGCCCACTCATTTCGACTTTCCTCATCCAACCCGCGATCAAACCCCGGCGCAGCACCAGTCTTCAAACTAAACACCTTCCGCCCCGCCCCAACAACACCTTTCTTCTCCGCCGCGGCGGGAGCAGCAGCCCTTTTCGGCGCAGGTAAAAACGAATTGAACCCCGCGAACGCTCCCCCGCCACCTATCTTTGCTTTCTTCCGCGCGGGCCCGTCATCGTTGTCATTGGTTTCTTCCGGTTTGAGGTCCAGCGCGACGCGGATCTTGCGCGGGTTGCTGCTGTCGACGAGTTTGGGTTTTTGGGCGGCGGTGCTGGTAGGTTTTGTGGTTGTAGTGGTTTGCGGTGTTGGCTTTGTGGTCTCGGGCTCGGAGTCGGAGGCTTCGGAGTCGCTATAGGATACTAGAGCCATCGTTTTACTTTTTTTTTTTATATCTGTTGTTGAAGATTAATGGAGGGAGGTTGGAGGTTGATGGGAGTAAGTAAATGATTGATGGCGGCGATGAAGGCGGAAGGAATATCGGGGTTCTATTACCGTATTGAATGTACTGCACGGGCCATTGTATTTTATCATGAAGGCTGAGGCCGTAACCCAAGTTTATGTCTGCGAGGCTTGGCTTTGGGATGGTACTTTTGTACAAGAATGCGATTCAAAATTCAAATGGGTTTTTGATCTGATCGCAGAGTCAATTTGCTTTTTCTTTGCTTTGATGAATGTGTCCACTGTCTAGGAGTTCGTTGGTTGCGCTTGTATACTTGGTTACTGCATCCGCTTGTTATCTCTATGGCATATAGTCATGATGTCCATCAAATGTATACTTTCGATTAGTACACATCCGATAGGCGAAGAAAATGAATACATGAAGATATGAAGAAGAATAGAAGAAGGAGAACAACCGTAGCGAAAGTAACCACCTCGACCTCCGGGACATAGACTAGTAACACAAAATTCATGAACGAAACCCTCATAGCCTTTTATCACACTAAGCATATCTTAATTCCGGGAGACCGCGACCTAGACTCAAACGGAGTACAAAGAAACACAAGAGACTGACCAAACTCACCCAAACAAGAATGACATCATCCAAACCACATCCCATAACCGATGATCAATCAGATAAGATAAGAAAAAATGATCGGCTTACTCATCTCTGTTCAACTCTCACCTTTCAGCGCTTGAATGTTTTATTACATTCTTCGTCGCAAACTCCATTTCGCATATTTCTTTCATTTCATTCCCCACCTTGATATCTAACCTTTAATAGAAAAGAAATCATGCCATAAGCTAATTCTCACCGCATGTCCTCGAAACCATCAAAAACCGCAACAGCCAAAAACAATGGACCCCCCAGAACCAAACCCAACCCAAGAACCCGACAAGCAACCCAAATCAGGTAAATTCCGCTTCAAAACCTCAAAAGACAAGTCCAGGTCTCGACGAGACGACACAACCTCCACCCATCGTCACAGCAGCCACAGACATTCCTCCCACCGTCACAGACCCAAACGCCATCATCGGCGGCGCTCAGCCTCACCAAACCCCATTTACTCAGACAATGAACAACATCAACCAGGCCTCAACGCCGATGCAGCCTTCCGTGAATCTCTCTTTGACGCCCTAGGTGACGACGAAGGCGCCGCGTATTGGGAATCCGTGTATGGACAGCCGATTCATAATTATGCTGTGCCGAATGTACCCAAGGGACCTAATGGGGAGCTGGAGCAGATGGATGAGGAGGAGTATGCCAGTTATGTGCGGACGAAGATGTGGGAGCGTACTAGGGAGGGGATGCTTGCTGAACAGGAGCGGTTGAGGGCTGAGAAGATGAGGCAGAAGAGACGGGAGGAGAGGAGGGAGGAGGATATGAGGGAGAAGATGCGGTTTGAGAGGGCTATGGAGGAGAGTTTGAGGCGGGGGAAGGAGAGGCGGAGGGTTAAGGCTTGGGGGCGGGTTTGGGAGGAGTATGTACGGTCTTGGGGGGAGGTTGATCGGGCTGTTGATCAGGTTAGGGATGGTGGTGGTGGCGGCGGCGGGGAGGGGGTTCGGTTGAGGAATTTGATTTTTTGGCCAGTTGAGTCGGGGAAGAGGGGGGACGTGAGTAGGGAGACGGTTGAGGAATTCCTGCGCCATGCGCCGGGGGAGGATTTGTTGGCGGTTTTGAAGGCTGAGCGGGTGCGGTGGCATCCGGATAAGATTCAGCATCGATATGGAGCTTTGGGGATTGATGAGGTGGTTATGCGCAGTGTCACGGAAGTTTTTCAGATTATTGATCGTTTGTGGAGTGAGATGAAGGAGAAGCAGCTGTGAGCTGGTATACCCCGATTGGTTGGTGTTGAGATTTGCATTGTGGTGGCGTTCTGTGTTTCCATATATATGATACCCTGGTTGAGAACTGGACTACTACTAATACTACTACTACTCCTCCTCCTCCTCCTCCTCCTCCTACTGGGAGTGCTGGAGGTGCTATATTAGGCTGTAAGGATATGCTTGATGGAGAAATACTGGGGGTAAGCCGAAATAGACATGATGCCTTTCAATGTACATCGAGGAGGTACAGTAGTCGCGCCGAAGTTGTTCTTGCGGGCTTCCACAAAGTTGTCAATTATAGCCACAGTATCTGCTGATTTCATGGTCTGATGTAATGGCTCAACTGTCGGCATGCCCAATAACCCAGCTAGTGCAGGAGCTGAGTTCTCCAGTGACTTGATATAATCTAGATCATACGGCAGTCCAGGTTACCCCTTGCGGGTTTGGTTGTAGCTGCCATTCTTGCGTTCAAGGATCTAGACTCAAGATCTTATATTAGCTGAATGGGTTGATAGAGGAAGACTGAGGAAGAATATTGCAGTGTTTTGATCTTGAAGTGAATGTATAGAAATAAAACACAAGATTACTATCCATGTTGGGCCTGTTCATGACATTCGTGACAAGCGCATAATTTGCATTGGACTGATATAAAGCTCCAAAATTCGCATGCTTCATCAACTGTAGGACTCGTGAAACTTTTGTTCGTCACAATATATTGGAATCTCCAAGTAACAACACGGCTATGCAATCACGTAGAAACAGAACACCATACTGGTTTTTTTGAGTTTTCTTTCTTTTTCCTGAATATCTTCCCTCACCGTCGCTTAGAACCTCGAGTATCTCTGCTTGTTCCGGTACATGGTGAACCCAACGTAGCAGCCTGCAACAGCAACAAAGAACAGAACAGTCTTGAACAGGAACCCGCTCCAGCTTCCCTTTCTCTTCTTGGTCTTCTTGACGCGGCCGCTGTCGGCGTTCGGTCCACGGCTAGATCGGCTGGAAGGTCCAACACTGTAAAGGTTCTGCGATTTCACCGAGACAATGTCATGGTTGTCGCTCAGTTCACCGGTCTCGCCAGAGAAGCCCAGGTACGCGACAGACGGGATAGCGATGTTGGTGTCGGGTGCGGTCAGGGTAAAGCAGTTGGTCCAGCTGTCTTCAGACTTGTACTGCAGGTCGAGAGTCAACGACTTGTCCTGGAAGTACGTTAAACGGGCTTTGGTGGGGATCGAAGCGCCTCGCAGACCACGGGCCTAATCTTGTTAGCAGATAGCTGCGTTACTCTGATTTTCAGTACTTACGGAACAACCAGCCAATTCATTGGCCTTGCCGTCATGGGCCTGGTCATAGCTGGTCTGTCCGTCGCCCATCATAGCCATGACGTAAGGGAACGAGGTACCGGGTCGGTTGTTCTTGTAGGTGTCGAAGAAGATACCGAGACCCTCGAAGTTATCCGTTGATCCAAAGACCGGACCCTGAGTGGCGCGCTGCTTGGTGAGCCACATGGCAAAGCCATCGCCGTGCAGATTACCATCTCCATGAAGCTTGAATTCGACCTCGATCTACACACATGTCAGAAACGATTCTTCGTCACTATGGCCGACAGGACGAACTGACCTCCCAGTTTGTCGCAGTAAGGGGAACACGGGAGAAGATCCATCCCTGCTGGGAGGGTCGATCGGCCGTAAGACGGATGTATCTGCCATTGTTCAGCCCTTGCTCCTCTGAGACCGCATTGTGGGTGGGGTGAAGTACTTGTCTGCGCGGATTATCGTGTCACCACCAAAATCGAACCAGCGGCTTTGGAAGTCTGAATCAAGGTATGGCTGTCATCGCGTTAACAGAGCTGTGTCAAGAGCGCGGAAATCGACCTAGTCGAAGCTGCTGTGAATGAGTTATAGGATGGGACCCACCGGAGCGAGACTGTGAGTGCGAAGCTATTGACCCGGTTAGTTAGTGCGCGATCGCCATACGGTCGAGTGGGTGTGAAGGCGTACTGGAATGCTCTTGATGTTCTCGTCGCCGTCGTAAGCATTGGCCACTGGCATAGTCGCCAGGCCGGCAAGACACAAGAGAGAAGAGAGCCGCGGGAGCAGCATTGTGAGGCAGGAATTGGTAATGAGCTTTAACAAGTTGCAGATACAAACGACTGTGACAGCAGGGAGGTTCTGATAACTATGAACGACGGACTGCAGCTAACGAAATGGGGTCCTCTCCACCAGCAAGGCGTAGATAGTTCAATGTCACCGGGACATGCACAAGCTCCGAACTCAATTGCAAGAGACGGAGGACAAAGTCAATCGAACGGCAGGTCGACGACCGGAGAATAATAGAGAGGAATGTCAGAAAGAGAACGAAGGAGTGAAGAACGGAATGGAAGAAGAGCGGTGCCGAAGCAAACTGTCAGAAAGGAATACTATGTAGACTGGTCAGAGATCGACGTCAGTAAACATGCAAACAAGTGTCCACATCGCAACTGTGGCGCAGTCAGCCCCCGGCGGACGGACGCGCACCAGCCACAGGTCGGCCATCGCCCGCGGACTGGAGGTTCAGATCCTGTGACCGGCCCGTGACCTCAACAATTACTCGTATCGCTGATTTGCCTTCCCTGCAAACCACATAATTCCGCCTTCATTCCCTTCGTCTTATATCTCTATACACCAACACGATGGCTCTCTTCGGTTCCGGCTCCAACAATGCTGCTTCCAACCCGCAGGAGGTCAAGACTGCCATCATCAAGCAGCTCCAGCAAGAGGCCGCCATGGCCAATGCTCGGAATCTGATCGGAGTATGTGCAGTTTCTCGCTTGCGGTCAGCGTCTAGCTTCTGACAACAGTATAGAAAGTGAATGAGCACTGCTTCGACGCCTGCATTCCCGCCCCCGGCTCCTCCATCACACCCAAAGAAGAGACCTGCCTCTCTCAGTGCATGGAGAAGTACATCTCGTTCTGGAACACCGCCAGCCGTACCTACGTCTCTCGTGTTTCCCGTGAAAGCAAGCGTCTAGGCGGCGCTGAGAATCTCGCCATGATGGCTACTCCCACCGACACCAGCCTGTAAATTAGCGTTGGAGTTTATAGGCAATTGGAAACATTCTATAGAGGGTAATCGGAAGCGCGATCGGTTTCTCAAACTTTTTTTTATGGACGTTAGCTTGGGCCTCCCGCAAACTTTTTATTTGTCGCTTTTTTTTTTCTCCTTTCATAACTTGGGGGATGTATAGTTGGAATGGTGTACGATAACGGCGCGCGCTTTGCGGTAGATTGGGTGTCCCGTATCAAGCGAGTTGGAAGGCAACGGCAACGGATCTGTGGTGGCAGACAGGGGTCCACGGACAGTGTGTCTGAAGCATACCAAGAGATGCGGTATTCACAGGTTCATAGCCTACTTTTATTGCATTTGAAAGATATGTACATTATACAGGTCTCCAACAAGAGAAATGAACGAAGCAACCAAGTAGCATCCCAATACTTGTAACTATTGTAAAACCACGATGCGAAAAACAAAACAGTCCAGTCGATGCAAACGATCGACTCGGCGGAAGACCCCGGAGTAGAACCAACCCCGAAAGCACCTGATCCTTATTTCAAAACCAAACACAAGTACTGGAGATTCAGTTGCCTCGATGCTCGTGAAAGCAATCCATATCAATGGAGGCCGAGGTACGTGGAATGCGGAAGCGTGGGAAGCCCGCACCAGATATACAGAGGTAGATGCTCCAATAAAACGACGAAACAGAGAATCCCAAAGGTCAAGTCGGCCAGCGATCATCCAGACAATCGAACCGATCGAGAAGACAAATATGTAAAAGTAATAGCATGGTTGTTTTTCACTGCTGCTATTTCTGTGGCCCAGTCAACCAGGCTAAAAGACAAGGCATCACTTTCCATGTCTTTGCATAGAGGTACTCCATTGCCTTTACTCTAGACAGCTATGGTGAAATGATCATTTCATCATGACTCGTAGAAAAAGTTAGAAGTCGGGGAATAAATGGCCGTGACTAAGTTAAGTTGTGATCGTCAGTAACGCGGACGAAAATACACCGAGCAGGTTGCACATACATGTCTTCGCCGCCTTGACCGTAGGCTTCCTGTTCTTCCGGGTAGCGGTCATACTGGCTTGCATCACCTTGTCCTCCCCGAATCGGTGGTACATAGGGAGCATCAATGTCTTTCCTGGCCAGCCGGTCCCAGGTGACCTCGGCGAACCATGGATGATTCTTGACGTCTTCCGGGCCACCATGTAAGTTACCCAGGCGCTTGGTTAGGTCTGCCGTGATCAGTTGGGAAAGTAGGTCCACGGCATCTGGGTGCAGGTAAGGTGGGTATTTTACCCGACCTCGGAGAATGTTTTCATAGATCTTGACCGGCGATCCGCTGTCCCAGAAGGGTGTGAAGCCACACAGCATTTCGAAGATCAGGATTCCAAGGGACCACCTTCACCATGTCAGCGGGGTTCCCCATAGGGGTGCTCCCAGGATAAGACCGGACAGTAAGACTTACCAGTCCACCGACTTGTTGTAACCCTTGGATGAGACAACCTCGGGAGCCAAATAATCGGGCGTGCCACACAGGGTCCAGGTAATGTCGGGCACCTCCTTCGCAAAACCGAAGTCTGTGATCTTCAGATGACCATGCCGGTCGAGAAGTAAGTTCTCCGGCTTCAGATCTCGATAGATAATCTGATGCGAGTGCAAATATTCCAGCGCAAGAGTGACTTCCGCGGCGTAGAACTTGGCCACGGGATTAGGGAATCGCTAGACGGGGGACCCCCGGGTCAGCGTACACGTCGGAGCAACGAAGACGGGAGGATCACCCACCTGAGACTTGCGAAGCAGACTGAAGAGTTCACCTCCCTCGACAAAATCCATGACCATGTACAGATTTCGCGAATCCTGCCATGTGCCCCACAAGGTGATCAAGAACGGATGTCTGACGCGATTGAGCATTCGCCGCTCGTCATTAGTATGCTCAATCTGCTTCATCTTGACCACCTGGGCCTTCTTTAAGACTTTGATGGCATAGAAGCGGTGGTTGTGCTTAGACTGCACAAGATGGACTCGACCAAAGCTACCGGTGCCCAACGTGCGCTGGAGGCTGAAATCTTCGAGAGAGTACTTGCCCTTGGTGGTTCGGGTCTGCGATTGTTGAGAACCTCCGCCGACCGACTGGCCGCTCTGATGGGATGAATGAATTATATTCTGTATACTGGCGACATTATGAGAGTTGGTGTGGTGGTGACCATGGTGATGGTGGGCCGAGGGTGATTGCGTCACGGCGGATTGCATGGAGGATGGTTGACCCTCGGGGTGGCTTCGATTAGTGCCTGAAGAGCGATTGTGATGATCGTGGGACGATTGGTGAGGTTGCGCAGAGGTATAAGCAGTGTCGGGGGAGGTGGCAGTAGTAGTGGGATGGGATTGGTGGCTGTGGTGATTCTGGTTTGGTGACGTCTGCGTCTGGGCCGCTGTGGGTGACGAACCGGCTTCAAGCTCTTTACTGAGGGTCTGCGAATCCTTGGTCCGCCGTTTTTTCAATAAGCCTCCTAAGCTCGGCATGGAGAACTAAAAAAGAAAATATTACCTGATTGTGAGATCAGGGAAAAAAAACAAAAACACAATGGGGGTAAAGAGAGAAAAAAAAAAAAAGAATCAAAATAAAGCCCGAAAATGTAGATGGGATGTTTGTGAGATTTCACGCAAAATGGGATTAAAAGAGGGTTCAGAAATCAAGCTTAACCCCTCTTTCGATCTTCCCTTTTTTTGCTTCCTGGCGAAGGAGGGGAAAAACCGCCAGCAACGAAACGTTACGCCTCTTTTTTTGTACGGTTCCGAGCAGCGGATACAACACGGGGAGGGAACTTCGCCGTAGTCACCGAGAAGCGGTCAACCCCAAGCTTGCAATTGGAATCCAAACAAATTCCAAGACGAACTCGTGTCAAACGACTCTAGTGGTTGTGTTTCGTCGTGTTTTCCTCCGTTAGTTGATTTGCTTTTTATCTTTCAAACCCGGTGAAACTTTCAGCCAAGACACGATAATCGAGTGAGGGGAAATTGAAACGTCAACGTTCCGTAGGGAAGAAGAGGAAGAGTAATGATTCGAGATGCAGTTAATTAGTTTGGTTGTTTGGGCGGAGAGGAAAATTGACCCAGAAGAGCAAAGCGCGGGGGGGCGATTCTAATTTATCGGAAATGCATCTGTCTGTGAGTCTCCTCTTCTCTCTCTCTCTCACTCTTCGTCTCTTTCTTTCTCTCTATACCTAATCCGTAGCTTCTTACATACAGGCCCTAACATCAATGGGTTTTTTACCACCACGAGTTATACCTCGAACCCCCCAAACATAATCTATAAGAAGAAAAACACATCTCAAACCAGCCCCACTTTTTTGCTCTTTTTGTTTTTGTTTTGTTTCTTTTTTTTTTTTCTCCCGTATAGAGAAAAATAGAAAAGAGAAATAAAAATTAAACCTTGAAGTTTAAGACAAAAATAAGGAAGGAAAGGAAAAGAAACCCCTCTCAGTAGAATGGATGTTTCATCAACACTCCAAAAATGCGTGCCGTAGTTGTCGAAGATCACGACACTCGGGATGGATGACCACTCGGAAGAGATCCAATGAACGCTACGTTCCCTCTGTCCGGGGTCATTCGACATCCCCATGAACGGAAGTCAAATAACCCATAGAACATAAGAATCAATCGATAACTACCAGAGATCATGAATCATCAAGATCACTGTGGATAAGAGAGACCCTCAAGCTTTCCGCTCCCCGGCCCTATGAGATCACCACTTTATCATACCCGACGAAGTTAGATACAGAGTATACTGTCTCCTACGAGTAGTCTGGTGTCGCATCAAAACCACGAGATGGTATAGAATTGCCTGTCTTCTTCGATACAGAATTCATGGTCAGACCATATCCTACTCCAGATAACCTACTAGTATCTCTCTCCCCATCAGTCCATCAAAATGATACCACAAATTGGGCACTGTTCAGGAAGTACTACTAACCAGACGGGACTAGTCCTGCATCGTGACCTCATCATTCAAAGACAAGTGGATCGGCGGAACGCCCCGCTCTCTTCGGAGATTTCCCTTCTCGGCCGTTAACTCGATTAGTAGTGGATTGGCTGGAGCTTCAGTAGGTACGTAGTAGTGTCCAATGTCCACTTAATAGTAATGCCCCCAAAGGAAATAAGTCAGATATGGAGAAAATACTCAATATAGAATGTCGCTTTTTAACTGAGCGTGGTCCTTATGTTGGGTTGGAACTACGAAAGGTTACGCCGACATATCTAGAACGTGATCATGTCTTGGGTATTGCCTGTCTCTATACAGCAAATGATATGTCGTTTCACAATATCAATCGTCTCGACGTCGTTCTGAGATGTCCCCGATGGAATGGGACAGAGGCTAAATCCGATAATGTGCCATGTTCTTCTTGATTTCATCCACAATCTCCACCGCTTCCAGTGCGTTCCGCGCCTCAAAGTCATATCGCTTCTGCTCGTTCGCATCGTTGCCACGAAGCACAACCACCCGGAAGTTCTTGGGATGGCGACGGCTCACCTTGCATCCAACGACGTCGTTGAAACTAATCGACCGGGTCTTGGTGTCCGATCCAGTCTTCGCAGTATCCCCCGGCATGATGTGCATGTAGTCATTGTCAAACGTGAGAATCTTGTGGTTCGAGGCAGTGAAAGACATGGATTGCTTGCGGAACACGTGGTACCGGCGATAGTAGCCCCCAATGAGGTCCTGCTGCTGCGCCAGTGGATGTAACATGCGCGGTCCGCCCTTCTTCCCTTTCTTGCTCGACGGCACAGTGCCACTGTCAATTTGAAGCGGTGCATTGGGGGAAGAGCTGCCTGGAGAGCCAGTCAAAGACTGGGGCCCAAATCGCCGGCGCACGAGATCCAGATCGGTAAGGTTCCCCAGAGCTTCCACGGTGCGGTCTAAAGGCGCGATCGTATTGGATCCCATCACCTTCAGGAGGTAATTCCCCTTATCTAAGCCCCAGCGTTTGCATACCGAGTCCAATATCTCCGCGATGTAGCTGTCAGTGGACGTATTGAGAGTCGTGACTTGCGTAGAGCCCTCGATATTGATGAAGCGGATCTTCAGGGTCTTCGAGACCCCCAGGCGCGGCGTAGCATGCGACGTTGGCACCGCAGGCCGATCGGCCGGCGTGAGCGTATTATCATTCAGGGCCGACGAGAACGGTTGGCCTAAGATCGGATTGGGTCGAGGCGCTTTGTTTTGAGAAGTTGGTTGGGCGGAGGGAACATTGAGAGCTGACGCTGCATCATTGGTGTCTTCAGGAGGAACTGCTTGGCTCTCCGTGGGGAACTGGCGCTCATTCTCTTCAAATTCACTATCGGAAGCCTCCACCAGCGCAAATTCATCGTACTGTTTCCCTCTCCCTCTCCCTCGTGCCCCAGCTGCTCGATTGTTATTCGACGTAAAATCCGTAATTTGTGACGTTCGTCCTAAGGCAGGGAAGTCATATTCCACTTCGCCGTCTTCCACCATTCGAAGCGCCCATCGGTTAACAGTCAATTTGTTACGTTCAATGGCAGGTTGGCGACCTTCTTCCGAGTATCGCCAGAGTGCCAAACCGATCGCCTCAACCACGGTGACGGGAGCTGGTTGCTCCGCGAGTTTAGATTCTCGGGCAATAGGAAGGTCAATCGGCTCCTCCGGGTCAGAAGAAAACGGCAAATATAACTTGATATTCAATGCATCAGTAAGGCCTTTGCCCGATAGCACCGCAAATTTCTCGACCGGATTGGTCGGTGCACGTTTGCGCGCGTTGAGTGCCTTCGATAGCAAACTAACGGGTTGTACTGTGCTAATGGGCCGCGGTGGAGGCAAATCTTGCAATTCGGGAGCCGGTGTCTTGGCCTTCCTAGGAGATGCTGTTTGAGATCCTGTTCCATTCGGCAACTTGTGCATCATCATGGGCGATGATGAATCTAGGCTTCCAGTGATACCGACGCCCACCAGGAGCGATGCAGAACCAGCCGTGGCATCGAAATCGGATGAAAGTGCCGAGTCCTCGGACTCAGCTCCTGAATCTTCCGGATGCTCATCTAGTCCTCCAAGATTCCTACTAGTAGCTCCCCTGCGCCGGTTACTAGTCAACTCTATAACCTGATCCTGACCAGAAAACTGAATCTGCTTCCGCGAAGCCAAGGAGCCCATCTCATTATCCGAAGACATGTCGCTGCTGGCGGTCGTAGTTGTATCTCGCCGTGGCCGCTCATTCACACTAACAGCGGTTCCTAGCGATCCCGTGCGATAATGCATGCCCATCGTGGGGTGAGAGGGAGATGTGACCATAACTTGTGGGCCTTCTTGACGATCAATTGAACGTATTGGAGAGGATCCGGCTCGTGTCCGTATTGGCAACTTAGGAAATTTAATCTGTTGGGAAGCCCTGCAATGGATTAGCACAAGAATGCAGTCGGAGAATATAAGAACCTCAAATCACTCGTATCGACCAACCTTTGACTATCCACATCATCGTCGCTCTCATCACTCAGATCACTGCTGTCATCCTCCTCCGCATCTCTTTGCTTATAAGAATCGTTTTGCTGTCGCTCCTTCCGATGGGTCCTTTTCCCAGCACGTCCATGGGGCCGGCGTCCTATCACTTCCGTAGAGCTTTTGCCCGTCACCATACCCCCTTCATCTTCTTCGCCATCCTCCCCTAAACCAAGTCTCTGGGCTTCGTTCGCATCCCTAGAAACGCCTAGCTGGTAATACTCTGAAGTAACCGCAGCGGTGGTGGGAATCGGAGGAGAATACGTCCGGCGAATATGGGCTGCTACGCTTTGTGCGCTGGGGTTTGTTGAGGCCGAGGACCAGCCCGCTGCGCGAAATCCAGGAGTATTGAGAACCGAGTTATTCACGTTGATGAGTCTGTCGCCTATTCCGTCTTTTATCGTGGACAGATAAGAGGTGCGCAGTTGCCATATCGTAAAACTACAATTCTTTTAGTACTAAATTCTTGGTATGAAGGGCGATCGCGGGGAAGGTGGCGGGAGCAGCTGCGAGGTGCGGATCACTAGACGTACTCTTCATTGTGAAGGAGAGACATCTTCCCACGGCTTTGAGTAAATGTTGAGAGGATATAGATATCAAACTTTGGCGGCGATCAGGAATATTGTAGGTTTAAGGTAGACACCGTATAGTCGCTGGTGGTGCTCGTCTGGGCATGATTCTTAAGTACTGCGTTGAGAGTAAAATAGATGCGCTGCACGTGGTCAGCGACAAAGTGCTCAAATGAAGGTTCGTTCTCAAACAGGACCAGCCCGATGTAGAGTAAAGGGAAGATAAACAAGGAAGAGACAATAAGGCCGTGAAGGGAGTTGGCGAAGGGTTAGTGCTGAGTAGCGGAGAAGGAAGAGCAGCAAATTGCGGGTTCTCCCAAGACAATCTCCGCAGATAAATCAGCCAAGAAACATGGATGTAGATAATGCGCCGCCGATCCTTCGTAGATTATTTGTTTATATTAATTAGATTGACTGCTACATTATTGGCACGAAATGATGGTGTTTGATTTAACATAGTCATCGTTCTAATATAATACAAGTACTTAACTACTAATGACCATTACACCTGGTGTGGTTTCCAGAAGGAAAGAGAGGTTCATCTCACCAAACGTTCACGGTGTAAGAGTGAGACGCACTAAGCCTTAGCCTTGCGACCTCTCCCTCTCTTCGGTTTCTCGTCATCATCAATAAAATCATCGTCGGCGGCCTTCTTAGCCTTCTTCCCTTTGCCTGAGCCGCCCTTCGCCGCGGATTTCGAGGCTGGTTTCTTTGGTACCCGGACATATTTGTCCTTCTTCAGGTCTAGTTCTTCACTTTCATCATCCTCTTTGGTATCATCCTCGAGCACTTCATCATCCGACTCATCGATTGCATCTTCAATATCGGGCTTGTCCTTTGGCATTTTCTTTGGAGCAGCGACGCTGCTAGCCTTCATGAAGGGAAGTGGGTGCGAGCGCTGATTATAGAGTCGTGTGAATGTCGCTTTCGTCTGTGTATCTAATTTCACCATTGATTGATCCATAGGGCCAAGACCAAGCTCGACCAGAGCATCCCAGTCATCCCGGGTGAGGAAATAACTGTCCATGAAATCAATGACGTCCTCAACACCTTCTTTTCCGTCTTTCATCAACCGGCGAACAAGCTTATCCCAGATGAGGGGTAGATATTGTTGTCTGATTTCGTCACGGTCCCCGGAGGCACGAAGGCGCATGTGGCCCTGGATTTCCCTGGTACAACGCCAAAGTTTCCCTGTAGTTATTCTGTTAGCAAAATAGATATAGAAGTGGTTGAAGGATACATACCTTGTTTGCTGTTCTGACCTAGCCAACTAGTGAAGCCAGCTCGCTCGGTCATATTGCCGTAAGCGAAACTGGCGGGACGAACAAAGCTGAAGACAGCGTGGGTTGGCATCAGACTCCATTGCTGTTGTGTTCCATGGATCATTCTGTCAACCAGGTCACCGTCACTGATGCTTGACGCTGCATTATCCGCTAACTCGAGCAACTTCAACTTTTGCTCTTTGCCTTGATAATTACTGGACAAGGCTGGCCTTGTTCTCAGGTAGTTCTCTTGAAGCATCAAGTAGCTGAACTCGTGATCATTGAAATAAAGTTCGATCTTGTCGTTCAACGTCGCTTTGGAACTTGGAGAGAACATCTGAGCACTGAGGATTTTGGACACGATGTCCCAAGGCTTCAGGATGACATGCTTTTCCCAGGCCTTGGACATCTCCCGCCCCTTCTCAAAATTCAGATTTTGCTGATCCAACTTCACAGTCGACAGCATATTAATAACTTGACGAATGTCGGCATGCGTCCCTTCGATGAGACTATCGAGAACAGGGGGGGGGATCTTCAGACCCTCTCGGAAACAGATCGTTGAGAGTCTAGCCCTGATCTGTTCAGCAGTCGGACGTCTAAAGGGTAGCTCATACGTAACGTGATCGAAAGGCTTCATTTTCGGAAGCCTACGTTCGTTACATATGAGGATGAGTGGGATGTGAGTTTTCTTTGCAATAGCAGCCAACGCCCCAACACCACCTCGGTCTCCAGCTGACATTCCATCTACCTCATCCATGATCAATACCATATTTTTTTTTTCTCTGTGCACCTTTTGGCCATCAGCGGCAAAATAACCTTGCAGGGACGTTGTATCCAAGACACCCAAAAGACCGGTTTCAACGAGCTTTTTGCTTCTCGTGTCACTAGCATTAGTTTCGACGATATCGTAGCCTTCGAGCTTCGCCACAAGATGTGCTGCGGTTGTTTTACCGATTCCTGGAGGGCCGTGGATCATGACCGCGCGGTAAATTCCAGTGCCATCCTTACCAGGTTTCGAGAAGTTCCCCTTGGCATTCTTGTGCCAATCCCGAAGCCAACTTTGAAGTTTCTCGACAGCGGTTTTATTGCCACAGATCATGTTCATTGACGTTGGTGCATACTTTGTGGTCCAGAGCTCATCCTCAGGCCTGGGGCCTTGCGAATTTGATGGTGCCTGGGGTCCCGCGGGCGCCTTAGCTGACGCTGCACTAGCAGCCTTCGCCTTGCGCTTCTCTTCCTGTTCAATTTCAGCAGCCATGGCTCGAATTTTCTTGTCTTCTGCCTTCCTCTTTTCTTCATATTTTTCAGCGGCTTTTCCGTCGCCGCCATTGGCTGGCAGTCTTCGGATGAGCTCGAAGAGACCCTCTTCATTGATTGTTTTCAGGTTATGGTCCCTGATCGTCTTAAGCTTTTTGGGGCCGGCATCGCCTCCGAGGACAACGTAGCTTGTCTTTGAACTCGGAGCTCCAGTAACTTTGCCGCCATATTTTTTGACTAGGATTTGTCCTTCTTCACGACCCAAAGTGTCAAGGACGCCGGTGAAAACAAAAGACAACCCTGCAAGACAGTTTTCAGCCCCAACCGGGATTTCAGCGGTTCCGGCTGCCGCGGGGGAGCGCGCGCGTGCAGCGAAAGGGTTAAACTTCTTCTTGTCTCCAGATTCGGGTGGGGGTGAGGGTGGTCGGACAGTTGGGATACTGTTAAAGATGTCCTGTATTTCCTTCCTTTCGGGCTGGTCTTTCTTAGACGGAGACCCCTTTGGTTTTTTGGGCGCACGAGCCGTTGACGATGCTTTCGAATGTGAAGTACCCTTCTTAGGGCTTTCCTGGGGCTCATCGTCCTCCTCCTTACCCAGGGCTTCAGATTTCCGTTTCCTTCCAGGCTGTGAAGCGGCCGATTTTGTTGCTCTCTTCGACGGTTTTGGCGCATCCTCCATAACTACATCATCGTCATCTGAGTCTAACTTCGAGGCTGGCTTCCTACGACCAGACCTACTTGAAGCTGCAGTAGCCGGTTTCACTGCAAGTTCCTCGAGATCGCTATCCTTTTCACTGTGCTCATCCTCAACATAATCATCATCTCCTTTACCTGGCTTTCCAAACTCCGTTGCAAATATGTCATCATCGCCGAGTTTTTCATCATCTAGGACAGTCGTAGCTTTCCTCTTAGATTCGCGCGTTGGTCGCTTGGGGGTCTCCTTTTTCTCGGTCTGTTTATTCGCTCGCGGCGATTTGCTGGCTTTGCCCTCTTCTGAAACAGCGTTATTGGGGGGCTGAGTCTCCGCAGCGGGCATCGCAGTACTGGTTTTGGCCGGCCTTCCTTTCTTCTTACTGGAGGCGAAGTAGTCCGAAGTGGTCGTTACCTCCCCTTGCGGTGCCTCGGGTTTCCTTCACGGGGATGGTCAGTGGATGAGCCAGCAGGTTTGAGCAGGTACTTTGCAATGCATACGGCTTTGTTGACTCCTTAGCTTTGGTGGCTGGCGCCTTGGTCGCTTTGATATCGTCCTCATCATCACTGTCATCCACAACTTTCCTCCCGCCTATATGACCGGTTAATGAAGGCGCAAGTGAGTAGGGCGGTTGACGTCTTACGTCTTTTCCTGCCAGCAGGTTCCTAAGAGAAATTCATGTTAGTTTGATTCAACGAAATTACAGCCTGCATCGCAGAACCCGAAAAGTTGATTTGGCAGCGGAGCCTTCCATACCTCTTTCTTTGCGGGCGGCTTAACAGGAGAGGCACTAGAGCCCTGACTGCTACTCGGCTTGCCACCAAAAAAGCTCCTGATATCAGCAGGCATGATGATTTATAGAAATTTCAGAGCATGCCATGGACAGACAGAAGGTGAATTAGGGATGATAAGTGCAGATTTGAACCAACAATGCACCAAGCGCTCTTAGGAAATGACCATAATAGGCAACTAGATCGGAAAACACGACGCGCTGCCTTGAGCTATCGTCGCCGACGTGAACTTAATTGGCTTACGTAAGGAACACGCGCATGGTCCGTGCCCAAGCTCGTTTTACCAGTTTAGGACTGGGGGAAAATCGGACTTGCAGATACGCCGATAGTCTGGAAGTCTTCATCCAACATCGCTAATTCGCTACGAAAAGGGCCTGGCATCAGATCTCACCATGGCCTCCACGATGAAGATGTTCTCGGGGCCTCAATTGGCCCTTTTTCGGCCTACCTGTACGTCGGATTTCTTTCCATAAGAATTTTTCTTTACAGGGCCGGAAGGCTGACCGTCTCAACATTAGGTTTATCCACAACTTTTACGGCCTCTCCGCTATCACGATGCTTCTCTACGACCTCTCCGGCTCTTGACTGGCTTACTCCGAAATTCATGGAAACGTCGAAGTCTCCCAAGGGTCGCCCCCATGTTGCGACTGGCGGTTCTTCTCGCGGTACAACTGTCGTTTGGGGTGACTACGGCTTGCGCATGAAGGACCATGACCGCCGACTGCCGGCTTCGTCACTCAAGATCGCAGAAGAGACCATTAAGAGACGTTTAAGAGGAATGAACTATACGCTTTACAAGCGTGTGAGCGCCAACATCGGTGTGTACACCAAGGGTAACGAACAGCGTATGGGTAAGGGTAAGGGAAAGTTCGACTACTGGACGGCGAAAGTCGGTGTCAGCAGAATCGTGTTTGAACTGAAGGGCGATATTCACGAGAAGGTCGCAAGGGAGGCTTTCAGATTGGCTGGCCACAAGTTGCCCGGTAAGCATAGCTCTCGCTCTACAAACGGGGCGGTAACGGTTCCATGCTAACAACGCATTCCGGTCTAGGCCTCTGGGAATTCTGTAAGAAGGGCGACCCCCCTGTTGTCGGCTTGACGAAGCTCGGCAACGGCGTGACTCTGGAGAGTCTGAAGCGCCCCCGCCGGAGCCCAGCCCTGGGCACAGCAAACATGTCTACGCCACCCAGTTCGACCTCGTCTAGCCCCTCTGCTTCTCAATAAATGAATCGCATAAATTCCATTTGACCGTAATAGTACAATATCTGCGCGCGGCAAATCCTAAGCGCCAACGCCGGAACCAGGTCCATATCCCTGCTGTCTCCTACTCCTCGCTGCTTCTGCATCGCCATCTTGGGTTTCGGGCTTGAGGTCTTGTGTATATTATCATCAGCTTTTGGTTCTTTCTTGAATGTTTTATTCCCACATGTGTCGATGTCTTATACACGGAGTTAGATTGAAGGAAACCAAAGATCAACTGTACCTTTATCCACTTCTCCCATGACACCGCTTTGTCCTGAAAATCTCCTTGCCCATTCGGCATCCTCATCTTCCACCTTTGAACTGGTATCCGGATCCCAGAGACGCATCATTTCACTCCTCGTATGTGGCATGTTTGCTTAGGGTAGTCAGTTCCAATATTACTCCGAATAAGACATGGTGTCCCCGCCAAACAGAACCAACATACCACCTAATTGACCAGTTTGCTTCGCCGGGGTCTCCGTGAACTCTCGAATAGATTCATACCTTCATGTATGGTTAGATGAAATCCGCGAAAAAAGCAAATAATTAGGGAGAAAAGAAAACTGACTGAGTACTCTCACCACCCGGTTCAGTATCCATCAGCCTAGTATCCGACATAATCTCCAAGGCCTGGTGTAATATAGAATAAAAGAACTTCAAAGTGAATTCCTGTTACAAAGGTACGTTCGAAATTGGTCCAAACTTTGCTAAACCAAAGTAGTTCGGCAGTGGCTGGCCCTCCCAATTTATAGAGGAATTGTATGACGTAGTCTATCATGTCCGTCTTCAACCTTTTTCCCCATGGGGAAGACCTTGGTCCTAGTGGACGACGACATTCTAAACTACTACGTAAGTTTCGATCCCGATTCCTAAGCGGGCACTGAAGCTTTTGCTTGCAGATATTACCGACTTATTTTGCGATACTCTACAGAAACGCCGATCGAACTCATCAAAACCTGAATCTGTATCCCGCCGCAGAAACCATGCAATGCGCGCCTCCCAATTAAGGCTGCTGTCACATATTATACAGAACAATCATAAATCGTGGATTACTAATTTTTCTTCGTTTTCTACGGTTTAGAAGTCCATGCCCATCAGGTAACTGTGTGTATTGTTAGTGTGAATGCTTGGCTGTAGTGTGACTAAGGAGTCAAACCTTTCATATATACGCATGAATTTGGCAACAAAGGCCTCAAGGTGGAAGATTACTTTCTGTAAGGTGGGTCAGTATCCTTGGGTGTTTGCAGTTGGGATCGGGATTCTTACGCTTCCTTGTGTCACTCTGTGCTCGTAGAATGCAGACCATTTAACAATGTCGGGCTTCAGAGCGTCGTCTACCTTGGCGATGAGCTTGAAGGTGAGGGTCTAAGATACTAGTCAGCGCTGACCGGATAATTCTTGATCGCTTTGTAGTCAGACCTTGATAATAGTAGTTGGCGGTATGCAGTGGGTTAAGAGATCGTACAAGCGCGCCCGGACTTGCAATAGTCGAGCCGGCGACCGCTCAGCCAGAATCTCATCAGCCATGATAGAAATGAGCACCTCCCAGTCCGGTGGTGGGATCGGAGTGTTCTCTGTCACCTTCTCACTATTGGTCGAATAGGGTCAGCCTAGAGCCAAGAATGAAAGATAATACCGATCATACCTTTGAGCATAGATAGCTTCGAACATGAGTAACGCGCGTCGGAGATTGCGTCCGCTCTCCTTTGCTATCTTCTTATTAAGTCCAGACGCCTCCGGCCAGCCTTCCCTTTTGCCTGCAGCGCTAAGCACGGAGCAGATCTGGTCTTCTGTTGGTGCCGCAACCCTGACCAGCAGGGTTCTGGAACGAATCGGAGCAATAATATTCGAAGTGCTATTAGCCAACAGGATCAGTCTCAGGTTGGGACTGTATTTCTCCATAGTCCGTCTCAGAGCTGCCTGGGCGTCACGGCTCAGATGATCTGCTTCATTGATAACGACAACCTTGAACCTTTGCTTTGCGGAGAGGTCGACCTGCTGTGTTTGCGCAATTTCCTTGAGAAGCTCCTGCACGACGACACGGTCATAGTTTCCGACGTCCGAAGGTGTGATTTCCAAATGGTATACAGAAGATACAATGTTGAATTCGAGCTTCCTGTTACTCGTCGTCTGGAAGACTCTAGCATCGATTTTGATCTTTTCCACACCCGCGCCGTACAATTCTTTTAGTGTCGCGATTGTCCGGGTCTTTTTGCCTGCGCCTGATGGTCCGTACATGAGTAGATGGGGGAAATCTCCACTTTGTGCCTAGAACAATGGTAATGTCAATTGGTGGTCTTTCTTAACAAGAATCTGGCTCAGGCTTATTACCAGTGACTTCAAGCGCGCGGAGAGTTCATGGTGATATGAGAGGGCGTCGAGCGAGCGTGGTCGCAGCTTGTCTACTAGCAAAGCCATCTTTAGTGCTCTCGTATCTGTTACGGTGTTGTGAGGCTATCGAGTGCTTCTCACAAATGTAAAGATAGCTTAGATTGATTGGAGAGCAAGACGCGTCGGAAAGGTCGTGACACGCGAGCTTAATTGGTGGTCCGTGCACGGGCCCTGACCATCATAGATACCAGTGCAAAATAGTAGATCATCAGCCTCTCAATGTATGGATAGTGCCACGGAACTTAGCCATTTAATACGTTGCCACTGAGAAGGAAGTATATAAGCCGTCATTCCGGGCAATTTTCACCTGATTGAACTATGAGAGACTACAGTTGGTATCACCAAGCAGCAAAACGTAATGTACAGATATCCATTGCTATGATACATCTATGTGTCTTCTTTCTAGAGAGGAGATCCAAATTCCCCAGGAGCCCATAGATCTCCCGATATGGAGATAGGTTACGAGGTATTTCGCCAGAGCCTAACCTGGCGCTTCACGATTATTTTATACTTGCTTGGGCAACCTCGCTTCGTCGACGCCATCTCAGGCTACCAGGCTTTCAACATGGCCTTGTCTACTGAAGCTAGGAGGTGGTCAATCCAAGCGCTACTGTTTCGATAGGGATGAAACAGTAATCAGTCTATGTAATCAGTTTGTTGGTATCGGTTTGAGAACTCCGTTGTCATCATATCGCGCTTCTGTTTTGTATCAGCAATCCGTCATATATTAATTCTGCAGGCCAGCCGTTTCCTTACTGAAGAAGGTGTATGAGAGTGTGATGGTGTCAATCCCCTTCATTTGCGGGTCTTTCGTGAAGTCCGGGTCAATGTAAAAGAAAACAGGCATGTCGACAGATTCACCAGCATTCAATTTCTGCTCTTCGAAACAGAAACATTGAATCTTACTGAAGTACGGGGCAACCTGGCCGGGCGTTACGCTGTATGTTGCAACACCAATGATATCCGAAGGACCCTTGTTCGTTGCGGTATAGAAGGCAAGCGCCGTTTCACCGGGCAATACCCGGACTTCGCGCTGTTGAGGAGTGAACTTCCACGGCAAGACATCGGAGACTGAACCATTGAACGTGATTCGGAGTCGACGAGCGTCTGTTACTGGCGTCACACGAGATGCGGTATCGGCGTCTCCTCCACGATGAGTAAGGATGGGCTGGCCACCCCAACCAGTCTGTTGGCAAATCTACATAACCGTAGAGTTTAGCTCCTGCTGCGGATAAACGGGCGCTTGGCGATTGATACACACCATTTTATATAGAGGGACGGAGCTGTATGCGAGCGCAACCGTTCCGAGAATAAGGCTCGCCGTATAGTACCTAGATATTGTTAGAAATGAGCCGCAAAGAGCACAGCGCGATAATAATACAGTGTAGACGCATTCCGCTTCTGAGCCTGGGGAGTGTTAAACGGTGCGGAGGCATTTTGTCCTAAAAAGGAATTGCGAGAGAAGTATCTCTTCCCTGGCTCAAAACATCTCGCATTTGTAGATGTTTGTAGCCGAAGACCTGTTCCCGGTAACGTAAACCGGGCCCACGGAGAGACTATGCGACCATACATTGCGACAGACTTGATGCGTAGTCGGATATATGCGGAGAACTCACCTTGCAATATTGAAGGCCGTCCAGCACGTGATCCAACCTTGGCGATCAGACGTACTTATCGATAAGACCGAACTTTGATGCATGCCAACCACCAATTAGCACCAATTCGTTCAATAAACTGAACCCTATCTACTAGTAGTAGTTATTGTTTTACTGTGTAGTAGGAGTACCTAGGCTGGTAGGTATTTTCTACCGCGTAAAAAACTGCCACTTGGAAGCACCCCCTTCCTGCCTGATCCGGATTTTGCTGCTTTGAGAGGGTGCACGGGGTATCAGTTAATTTGCTCAAGCCTCCAAGGTAATTTACTCACCCTTCAACACCAATACGGAGGACTCACCCTCCACTGACCCCGGCCCCACTTCATAATAACCACTTCTTTGGCTGGTTCACCAGGGGAGTCGTTACCGCGACAAGACATAATAACAGGCCTAACTGTGAAAACCTGGCCCACTACAGGCCCTAATCGAATAGTGTCAGCATGCTCTCTTTCTTATCTCGTGCTCTCCTACATCCTGAATCTTCTAAATATAGTACAAAGTACGCCCACTCCTTACAACTTCTTAATGTTTAACTACATGCATCACACCCTTTTCCTGGCCAATTTATAATTTCATAATGTCCTTGGAATAAGTAACTAGATTTTGATTTCACTGCAATAATACCCAAGGGGAGAGAAAATATTTTTACTCGGGGATCAAAGGTTATATATCTTGCGACTATATTGCTGATACGGCTAGGCCGGTCTTGGGTGGATTGATGACTGAGTTAAGGTAGTATCCAATGAGTAGACTATACTCAGTCTGGAATGGACTTGCTGATGTTATTGTAGCTGGATGTAGTGTTTTAAGGATATATTGTAAGATTTGGTTTATAGGTCTTGCCCTAGAGTCTTAAGCTAATACTGAACTGCTTAGCACCCGTCGGAGCTGTTCCCTTTAGCAAGCGCCAGAGGTTCTGGCAAACGGTGAATGTTTACTTCTATGGAATCATTGAGAACACGAAGATAAACTGCGTGGAATTCACCAATCAGGTTACAGGGTATCTTGAGGGACCGCCTTTTTCCAACAACTCGTATCTTCTTCCAATGGCGAATCGTGTGAATTTAGAACGCATATTTCGTAGCAGGCGAGCGTCAGCCTCATGATAGCCGACCATGATCCAGGCAAATAGATGTCACCATAAACGGGCCATCCAACCCTAGTCTTGAGGAATGTTGAAATTGTACATGGATGCGTACTGGAAGGAAACAGGATACGTGGACAATTTCGGCAGGGCCAGAATTCGCCGGAAGACCGTAGCGATCTTCTAGCCAGAAAGACTTATATTCGACTGTGCCGAGCGATCCGGCAGTTGATGAGGTAACAGACCTGGGAATTTTCACGAAGCGGCGAAGCTGCAGACCAAGCTTAGCTGTCATGAACCAGCCCAGTTCCTTCCAGACGACGTCCAACGTAGTACCCTCGAACCCGATCCATGATGATGTACGCATTTTCTTGGTACTTAATTATCTTTCGTATGGAAGGAACACGGATCCCAAGCTGGCTGGCGACTTCGGTAGCCTCAAGGCATCTTCGACCTCCGAAGGCTCATATTGCTTGGCTATGAGATTCGAGGAGAGCTTGAATACCCACAAGACACGCACGACGGCGAGGATACAATGTGATGAGCCAGCTCCAAGTCCGTGTACCCCTCTAGCAGCTCTTCAAGAAAGGCTAACGTCATAGCCTCGGCATAATATAGAAAACGGAGTGGTGAAGACACTTATCTTAAGATAAAAGCGAGAAGTGTTCAAAGCGAATTCAGATTTACTAACATTCCCGTCTCCGCCACGTTGTAGCGTCTCATATTGGGAGCGAAATACAGAGTACATATGTACAAGAAACCAGCATCATTTAACACTGAATTTATCCTGTGGGTTAGAAATAGTTACTTAGTAAGTATTCAATAGAATTCAAGAGCAGCCCAGCTTACCTTTAATACAATAGGAATCACCTTAGAGCTAGAGTTGCTGCTAAGTTTTCCAGAGAAAGAAAAAACAGATATGGACTCCAGTCAAACACGCTGGACTTCATTAATATCATGATAAAACCATAAAACCCCAGATGAACTCTCAGCAGAAGGATCAAACCTCATATATTAGTAAGATCAGTAACTAGGCTACTTGTGTGCTTATCGGTCAAGATCCTGGAATGTTGATGTGGAGTGACCTGGCAGGAATTGATATACCGCTACATAATATCCTCACTCTTTTATTTGGCGACTTTCGTTAACGTTGCGTGGTTAAAACAAGAGACTTGGAGGTAGGTATTAGGTACCTCGGGAGATATTCTGGCACTCAATCTATTCTCCATGCCTAGAAAGACGGCATCACATCTAAACTCTGCTTCGAGTTGAGCGCATAGGCCCATGATATTGATTTTACCGTAGTACAGTACTACAGGATCAATGAAAGGGCAAAAGAAGGCTCTATATTCTTCTAATAATACAACGGGGAAAAAAAAAGCGCCTTCCATGACGTCCAAGACGTCGAAGAAGATTCTGGGTATGACGCATTGTCGTAGTAAGCTCTATTTATTCATTATTTCAGGACACTCGTTGCAATCCTGCCAAAAACGCCTCTTACCATGCCAGGCCGCTCTTGAAGACAAGTGAGAAGAAGAGCGGCACTGACAGCGAAAGTAATGCGCTCTCGATGTTGGTACTGAGGACCGATTAGCATTCATTGAATTCTGGGATTACACAAGGTATGACGGGGAACCAGCTTGCAATTATAAAATTGCAACACAAGACGAGGTGCCACACGGGAATTGGGGAACATGTAGGTAAGCAATCAAACGGAGTGAGTGAACCATACCTGCTTATCGTAGAACCTTGGGAGCACAGTTGCGGCAGCTCTAGGTGCCACAAACAATGCTAATTCCTGCCGTTTCGAGGGGCTTTCTACAAGTATACTCCAGCCGCACATCAAACATCCAGCTCCAACGCAAAGCCCGGAGTCCCACATCATGGGGGTTACCACATCTCGTGAGAATACCCTTGGTCCGATTCTGGTTCTGGCGAGACAGACGGAATAGTAAAAAATACTCACAAACGAAGCAAGAAATGCCGATGAGCGCAAGGCATCAGATACAGCCCGGCGGAGTGACAATATCGAGTTCAATCTCCGGAGACGAAAGGCAATTTGTAAAGGTATATAAGTTGCACAGGAAAATCCAAAAGTTCGAGCGAACCGAGATACGGCGTGTTTCTCACAGTTAGGGCCACAGCTCATGTGTACCATTTCGCAGGGAATAGGAACTGTTTTGGAGGGATCACCCCATTCTATAGGCCAGCCGTAGTCCTTGCACATGGACTCGAGTAGAGGCGCTTGCCCCGTGTCTTTCCCATACACGAAGACCCCTCTCCTGGCCCGGCGAAGTGCTTCAATCAACCGTGAATCCACCTTGGCTACCTCTCCAATCCATTTCCCATAAGACTTTGGCAACCTTTCGGGGAGGTAAAACCATGCCCACATCACGACTGCTGCACTAGCGGCAAATACGCCTGAATCCGCAAGCTTTGGTGCCAGAGATTCTGCCCGACTCCAGCGACCCCGAGTGCTCCGCCACCCTCGCCATCGAGCCCACATGATGCAGGCTACGAGATCCACTGCTCTGGTAAAGCTAAAAAGCGTCAGATCCATCGTCCTACCCGCAAATTGAGGCCTATTATGTATTGTATTCTTGCTTCCATGCTGCCTCTCAGCAGCTTCGTTATTTTCATCGTCAGCGAGCGTCCTTTCATCTCCTTGTAGCCTAATGGGTCTTCGGTTCAACAGCTCAAAGCTCAACCACGCGGATAGAAAAGCACAGACAAGTCGACATAAACGCAGAAAATTGGCAGATTCTGATTGACTACATTTGAAGCCAAGCCTTTGCCTTAAGAGCTCAGCCAGCCGAAAAATGACTAGGGGAAGCACCGTCGAACCCCCAACAAGAGAAGCACAGAATGTGGGGAAGCTCTCCAATCGTATTGCACTCGTCAGTGCACGAACTAGCTGTGATCCAAGTGTTAGTCTAAACCGTCTATCGAATTCTGTGTTGGCAAGTAGATCACGAAGCGCAAAAGCCATATATGGGTCAAGGAAGGGCAGATGCCAGATGATCAAGAAACATTTCAATAATGTAAGTATCCACTAATGGAACGACCTACCACTCTGCACTTCTGTTGATAGTTCAAGTCATTCCTCCAAACTTCCCGTAAAGACGATATAACCCTCGGAGTGGTGGAGGACAAATAGCCAATGACATACGCACGCAAGATACTGTGACGATACACAAGCAGCAGTCCAGTCAGCAATCTCAGCAGCACCCCAGAAAATGTAACGTGTACCAGCGTTCTAGATCGTATGCGACGCCTGAACTGCATCACAGTTAAGGTAATACGTACGGTTTTAGCAGTTGAGTTTTATTTCGGCCTTTACCCGTGAGGCCTGTAGAATCCATGGTCTTCAGAACTCCATTCAATGGCAATTTTTCATGACCACTTCTCAGTAGAAGATGGTTACGACACCGATCAATATCACCCTAAACTATATAGGGGTGTCAGGAATCTCTCCTAGCCATGGATAGGCGATCGTTATACATAAAGCATGGGCAGCGAGACACACCTTTCAGACGAGGTGTACCTACTCCTTACGGAGAACTTAACATGGATCGCTGGGTCAACCCAGATCTCTTTGAGGCAACAATCGGCAGAGACCATGTAAATTGGACGAGATTACGGAATACGAAATGGGAAAACTAGCACAAACACCTGCTGTGGCAGCAGCTCGAATAATTCCTACCTGATAACGGTCTATTGGTAGCGTTGGTGTGACTTAGCGTGGAGCCGTGCAACGTAATCTTGAACCTCGGTCCTTGAGGACCTCCAAAGCACGTCTGTTAAGGCTGGTTCAGGGGTAAGACTAAACCCTTGGTGGCCGATCCTCCATCTGTCAGCCGCAAAATTGGGTGGTACGTGAGTCGTCCCGCGGGATAAACCCCGTGGGCCTCCGGGCCGTACGGAGTACACTTGGTTGTGGGCCGAAGAGAGCGGAACGAGGAAAAGAGTAGATGGCCAATACTCCCCCCCAAAAAAAGAAGTAGTATATACAAAGTCTTTTCCGAATAGTAATGCGAAGGTAAGGGGGGACTGAGGGGGAGGGGTCTGTAAGGTGTTATACTGGCCTGACTTATGGACCAGGAGGAAGGGAGGGGAGAGAGAGAGAGAGAGAGACAGCAGAGTGGCAGAGAGCAGACAATTCATGCAAAAGACATGGATTTGAGACCCTCTTCTAGCGGGATTGGGAAATAGGACCGAGCGTCACAATACCCCGGTATTACAGAAACTTTAACAACACTGAGAGACACCAGTGGGGTATTTTTGGTATGGTTTTTACGTCACGCGACCTTTTTTTCTGTTCGAGCGCGAGAATTTTTGCATGTGATCGAGTCGAAAAGACCGACGGATTCCACTCCAATGCTACTACTGCTCTCTCCACCATCGCATATCCCCAGACGACTAACTAACTCCTTCCTCCCTCTTTCCCATATGATATCAATGCGGGGGCCTTTCTTCCACCAGGCCAACCTTGTCCTCGTCTAATGCTACTGCTCTGTATTGTGTTTGATTAATACTTACACTCAAGTCAACTCACATATCCGTGGTTCGGGTTTTCCAAAAAGGCCCTGCTCGTACATCAAGGACAAGACGAGCCCGAGGACTCCACTTATCGGTACTCTTATATGACCCCGGATTTTGAGGGTACAAGTCCAGACCATTGACCGATCAAGGCATGCTCACGTTGCTCTCTCGACGTGGCTCTCAACAATAGAGTAGCGACACAAGCAAAAAACCATTACCCCTCCACACTTTACTCTGTCGCTCCTTTCTCTCTCTCTCTTTCCCATTAAAATGAATATGAACGCCCCTCAGGCTCGTAGTGGACGAGATAGCCCTCAACCGGGACCATTTGGTTGTACGTATAACCGAAGTTTGACACATAAATACCTCAATCTAATCGCATTCACCTTACAGATTCCTTTCTTTCGCCTATGGATACTCCTTACGAACCTGCACCTGCGCCTCCTCCCGGGCCAGCCCTTCTTGATGATAACGAGTCTAATATGCTTGATAATTTCTTCACGACAATGAATTCCAACCATTTCACGAACGACTTCTGGCTACAGGGCCAACAGAACAAGTCACTTGGGCCGACAAACTTTGAATGGTCAGATGAACTGCCTCCAACATTCGAAGGCTCCACAACCTCTCTCTCACAACCGTCACTTCCTCACCGTGGCCTAGATAAATCTGGGATGGACATTTTACCTAACCATTCAAATTCGGATATCTTTGCGGCTGCTTCCATGCTCTATCAGAACGGCATGAATGGGGCTGGACTCGTTCCTCCTTTTGCACATCACCCATTCTCCTCTTTTCCAGAGATGGACTACAATAATGCCCGTTTGAATGGTCGCGTAAAACCCCAACAACCACAACCAGTGTCATCCAAACAATCGAACACGTTTACTGGTGCACGTACACCGATGGCTTATCACACGTCGGAAATGCTCTTCGATGTACGAGATCCAATATCACCAGAGCAACAAGCCACTGCTAAAGTACGGCCCCTTCATTGGGGTTCTGATGTCAGCTTTATGGACCAAGGATATGTGGCACCGCCTGATCAGCCGAACGTAGAAGAACAGACGCAGGAGTTGCTTCGCCATCTCGAGTCTCTTGAGCCCCAAAGCAGTGCTGCCAATACTCGTGCACCAAGTCCGGAACGTATCACCGGCCACCACAGTGCTCATTGGACAGGACCAGATGCAACCGGGCCACTCGGTGATTTACGCAGGGAATACAGGGACAGCATGGAAGATCTATCGCAGCCTAAGAAACGGCAAAGGACCTTGATCAAAGAAGAAGAGGATGAGAATTCGGAGGATGACTCGAAACCGAGGTCAAGAAGATCCAAGAGTACGAGCTATGGCAAAAATCGGCGAATGTCAACTGAGACCATCCGAAAATCGAAAGTTCAGCAGGGTGCCAAACCAGCAAGGGAGAATCTCACAGAGGAACAAAAACGCAGTAATCACATTTTGTCTGAGCAAAAACGCAGAAACTTGATTAGGCAGGGATTCGATGATTTGTGCACGCTTGTACCTGGGTTGAAGGGTGGAGGCTTCAGCAAAAGTGCCATGCTTACGCAAGCTGCAGACTGGCTAGAGGAGATACTTCGTGGGAATGAGATTCTAAAGGCGCAGCTAGCCGATATGAAAGCTATGAATGGCTTGGTTATGCCTCGATAACGCGTATGTCTATTATGCGACTATGACCTACCTTTTCTTCTTCCCACCCTGTCGAACACTTTTTCGAGCACAGGCAATTTTACCAAGTTCTCTGAGCTGAAGCGATTAGCGATTTAGGCGGTGTACATTGTTGAAAGTTTGATTCACGGGGCGTTTATTATCTGGCGATCATGATCTATCCCCTAAGATATCTATGTGTTCTCCTTCCCTCCTGTTCTTTCAAGCCTGTCTCGTTGCTGTTACGATGTGCTTCATGCCTTATAATACCCTTGATTGCTCAGGCCTAAGAGCCGAGCCTTATGATCTGTGTCTTGTACGCATAATAGGAAGCTGATATATATTCGGCTATAGAGAATGCATGCCCTTGCATTCGGGCATGGGTATTAAATGTGTATTTGTATGTAAAGGCTTTCATAAACAGACAATCTTTCCAAGTTCTACTCTAAAGTAAGACAATCAAAAGATACATACGAGAAATCAGAGACACAAGAAAAAACCGCCGAGGAGCGTTTATCGTAGGATACGCAATAGTTCCAAACGTACCTGCAGCCGTCAGCTGGAGTGCCCCACGGGGCGCTCAAACTAGTTTAGCGTCATTCTGGTTCTCTGGCATGTGACACTGCAGCAAGATCAACGATCGCGCGTTGATGTTGACATCGATCCACATCACTACCACAATACCTTCGTACCTTTTCTTTGTCATTATTCAATTTGAAACTGGCCTAAGGGCCTGTAGCTCTTCGATTAATCAAGTCGCAATGCCCCCGAAACGAAAGAGCTCCGGTGATGGGCATGATCAAGACGACATGCGCAAGAAGCGCTTTGCTTATCTGAAGCCCCAAGTTCGTCGGGTCTCTGAACGAACGATCAAGTCTAAATGGTCTACGCTCCCCGAGCCAATGCAAGAGAAGGTTCGCGATATGTTTCGAGCTCTCGAGCGCCCGGTCATAGTTCGTCAACAAAATGAGCGAAAACGCATTGAAGCGCAGGCGGCAGTTCAGGCCGTAGTGAAGAAGTATGCATTTCGAATCTTTCTATGTCTTCTCCTATCATGCCTTCTGTTATTGGTAAACTAATGACCTAACTTTCAAACTTTTCTCTCTAGCCTCGGAAAGCGCTTACCTAGAATGCCATTTCCACCTGTAACAAAGGATTCGGTTTTCGAGTACGAGGCTGCACTTAAAGAACACGTACGAAGCTTCCTCGACTGCCTTAGCAAACCAATACTGATACTCGACAGTCTTCCCTGGAGGCGAGCTTGGCTACCGTCACTGACAGCACTGATCTCTTGAAAGCCGAAATCGAAAAAGAGGAGGCATTACTTGCGAAGGAAACGAAGCAATTGCAGGAAATGGAGAAGAATGCTAAGCGGGCAGAAGCAGAACGGAAGAGGCAGCTGAAAAATGTAAGCTGACTGTGTTGCTGTGAAGCCGCGGAACTTGTCACTGATGATTGAAAGGAACACCCCGTACTTCGACAGCTCAGCGTTCCTGGTCAGCAGAGTCAAGATCATACTCAGTTCATACTCGCAGGCGAAAACGATTTTCAAACTACGTTTGATGAGGTAATAACACGGTCTCCTCTCATTGCCGGGCTGTCATTAACGTGCTCTCTTTAGCTCGAAACCGATCCTGGGGTAGTGGACTTGTTAAAGCAGCTGAATGGGCATCTCAAATCCATGCAGAGTAATACAGCTCCTCTGGCAGGCCTAAGTGAGGCGATTACACGGTCTCAGACCGCCTTGAGCCTGACTTGCCGGCCCGAAGAGTGAACTATATGAAACTTTGACCCGGATTGGGATTTCATCAAACTTGATGTCGTATTACCTCAGCTACAGGGTCGCCCGAGTCAGGCTGGCCTATCATTCAGCTGAACCTTCCGGTTCGTAGTGCAGGTGCATGACTGCAACGGCTTGGCCCAGGGCATAGACCATTGAAGAATGGGCTGATTCCTGAAGAATCATTTCAGTACTACGCATGTGATGGGCGTAATTTTCCTTCAGCCTTTCTGTATGAGCGTGCTATGAAAACGCCACCAACGGGGCACTTAAGCACCAGCCATCATACGGTTCGGATCGCTAGTCTTTACACAGAATGCATGGTTCGGTGGAGGTTGGAAAGCCCCTTATTCCCACGGGGAGATTAGTCAGGTAACTTGGTCTAGTCTAGATCATGGGAGTTAAATCTGGCGCACTATGACGAGGTGGCTGTGCGTCAGAGGTACTAGTATGGAGCAACTCCAAATGTGGAAGGCCTGAGCATATGTTTACATTAGAACGTGCTATGTTCTTTTCTGGTGAACTTAGAATGATGAGTCTTGGAATACATCAGAACACTCCGATACCTTGGAATACTAGAAAGCATAATTGGTATATAACTTAATTCAACCTAAAGGGTATGATTCAAGTGTATAAGGTGGTCCAGCCGAGGTACAGCTGTGTCACATATGGACATGCAGAAATGCTGGGTTGTTGAATATCAAGTTTTGGGGTTCCGAGGGAGAGTTGGGGAGGTTGAGGAGATTTATGGTGTCAAGAGAATGCATCGGGACATCTTGGGGCGTTTCCCGCAGCTGAAATGCGGAGGAGCTCGGGAAAAGATACAACCCGTCCGGGTGGAAGTCCCGCACACCAGCGGGGAAACCTTGAGAGTCGATCGCAATCGCCGTTCGCGTGT
The DNA here is from genome assembly GCF_009193445.1 of Aspergillus pseudotamarii. NCBI lineage: Eukaryota > Fungi > Ascomycota > Eurotiomycetes > Eurotiales > Aspergillaceae > Aspergillus > Aspergillus pseudotamarii. The sequence continues at coordinate 31,730 of NW_022475107.1, read as the reverse complement.
ATCATCATACCATACATACATACTTTCGCGCCACGACAGACTCTCAAGTATTACTTTCCTACAATGCATTCGAGCTTTCTCTGTCTTTGAGCGTTAGTTAATGCCTGCAAGTTCCCACCGGACTCTTATCTGTGTCCCCCCAGCCGATAACGACAACGAAACAGCCTGATTCTGCGCAACCGCTTTTGCGCCCAGTGATCAATGACCGAGAAAAACGCTGCGCAAACGGGCACGAGACCCGAACACTCCGGCAATGGTACCTTAGGAAATCTGAAGAACAATATGGCCGAGGGAGACGCTATCAAAATGGACTCAACCGCCAAAGATAACTCGCGAAATTCTCCAGCGTCCAAAGGTGAAAACGCTGCTGCGGGGACTCACGCCAGCCCCAAGAAGCGTCGCAAGGTTAATCATGGTAAGCAAACAACCTCGACATGCATTTGTACAAGGATAATGGCAGCGGATCCTCACACTCCCCTTGCCGTTCCGCGGGCATGAAGTCCACGACGCTAATCCTGTTGCCACTCTTTTAGCATGCGTCTACTGTCGGCGATCGGTAAGCCTGTTCCCTTGACGCCCCTTTCAGCAATACTCGTCGTCTGTCCGGACGTCCAATTTGCTTCCCCCCTCGCAAAATCAAAGCAAGGAGTAAATAAAACCACTCGGAATCTATCTGCTGACGAAAGGGCAATTCTTCACGTGGTACAGCATATGACTTGCGATTCGGTACGACTTTTCCTGAACTTTACCATCACAGCTCACCCTTGTGAAACCTCTTACGGTTGCCTTGCACGAGAGTTGCTGACACTTGTTTTCTTTTCTTTCCCTTTGGAAAATAAAGGAGCGGCCGTGTACAAGATGTATAAAGCGCAATATTGGCCACCTGTGCCATGACGAACCTAGAGAACCTTCGAAGCGCGCTCGGAGTGAACATGAACATTCTGTAGCAGATGACGAAAGCGTGCAGAACAATGACTTTTCGAACGTCCTTCAAGGTATGACTAGTAATGTCGATGTCCAGGATGCTGCCGGTCAGCAAATCCTCCCTAATGGGCTTCCATCGTCGTCTGTGCAGCACGGCAATCTCCCCTCTTCTTCAGGCCAAGCCCCCGGCGCAACTTCCCAGCCACGTAAGTCTCCCAGTAGGTAATTTTTTTTTTGTTAAGGTTGTTGCTGACTTCTACCTCATCAAGTTCTCGGTTACAATGATTGGCTTGGCGGTCAAAGCCAATTTCAGGATATGCACACTTTTCATCCTTCGTATATGTTCAATGCTCCGGAGGTCACAAATGAGTACAACCTTCTTGGTGACTTCCTGAGTAACAGCCTCTTGGATGATGGGTCTATGTTCCAGAATGATGATCTGCAAGGGATTTACTCTGATCCGACGTTGATCAGTTCGATGGCAACACTCGGTGGGGGACCTAACGCGGCACTACTCCAGCAATCGCAACCGCCGCCGTTGACCCAGAATCAACCTTCTCAGGGCGAATCAATCCAAGGCCCGATTAGTGGTGCGGTAAATGATAAAGCACGGGAAACGTATTACATGACGGCAGCAGATCCCTCCGGGTCTGATCCACCGGAAGAGCGAATGAACAAACTCCTGAAGGCTAAATACGATGCCGGCCTTCTCAGGCCGTTTAACTACGTAAAGGGCTATGCGAGGTTAAACCAATATATGGAAAAAAATCTGCAGCAAGCCTCGCGCCAGAAGATTCTCCGACAACTCGATAAGTTCAGGCCAAAGTTCCGAGAGAGAATGCAGAGTCTGACGGATATCGAACTCATCCTTGTTGAGATGTGGTTTGAACGGAGCTTGATGGAATACGATCGTGTCTTCGCTAGTATGGCGATTCCGGCTTGCTGCTGGAGGCGTACGGGTGAGATCTTTCGAGGCAATAAGGAGATGGCAGAATTGATCGGAGTCCCAATCGAAAGTCTAAGAGATGTAAGTCCGGTGATGGTGGTATTGGTCGTCTTGAAGGATTAAGCTGACACGTTCTCGTGTACTAGGGCAAGCTGGCCATTCATGAAATTATTGTGGAAGATCAGCTTGTGAGCTACTGGGAGAAATTTGGAGCAATTGCTTTTGATAACACGCAAAAGGCAATGCTCACAAGCTGCACATTGAAAAGTCCTGACTCTAATTCTCCTGGCGATGGGATCTCTTGCTGCTTTTCATTTACAATCCGGAGAGATCCGCACAATATGTAAGTGAATATTATGCCGCTATACTTTCCCTGTCTGACTCGCAATTTAGTCCGTCTCTTATTGTTGGAAACTTCCTGCCATCTCAACGAAAGAGTAGATGAATTTATGTCTTGATTCCTTGTTTCAATTTGCTGTCGGCGTAGGACTTTTGGGGGGTTTATTGATTTCGAATGGACATGCTCGGCATGTACGCCAACCTAAGCGCTTTAGCAGCTGAACGCGCTGGAATGTTAAGCCCATCTCATACATTTCGTTAAAATTGTATCATACTTCACTCTTTCTCCCTACTGCTCATAGCGGGAGCAGCAATGCGTTGGGATTTGCTTGCCTGAATTTAATACCTGAATAACGTGATGGTAGTCTGATCATGTGGATGGCCTTCCGAAGAGGAAGACCATCTGAAATTATAGGGTGTAATATAATCCAACAACTATGTCACAGGACACATCTGAGTATTAGCTTCCAACTAGCAATAGCTGGTTTCCCTTTATATGAACATTCTATTTGATAGTCAGGCGCGCAAGATCATCTCTTACAAGAACTAGACTGCTAAGTTCGAGGACATGGCAACAGCATCAAGCAATTCTGAAGCCAAAGCCGAAACAATATTAGGTGAGCGGCCTTCAGAGTGCTTCTTTCATTGATTGCGGAATGCCTCATTTCTGACACATTACACAGAACTCGCTAAAGAACTACTGCAACACCTGCAGAACAATACCCATGAGGGCGCGATCTCAATGAGCGATGCATTCTACTCACTGGATGAACATCTTGGCCACTTTCCTCTACTCACGGCTCCTCCGATTACTATCCGTCGCCAATTAGCCGCCCATGGAGCAAGGTTGTGGAATATATCTGTGCAGATGATATCGATTGTTGGAAACATCACTCATTGTAAAGGTATAAGAAACTTGTTTACAATTAACGACATCGACTGACTCGTTTTTATAGTGAGCGCAATTGCGTTATTCATGCTTGATTGCGCTGCGCCAAGTCACGGCTCAGGTATATTAATATATGATGTGTTACAGATTTCTGGAGAGCAGATCCTCATGGAAAGGTCTAGGAAGCCGAAGAGTGCTGGAAGCAGCAATAAAAACCGTCCAAAGTTGCACAGGTACTCCCCTATCGTATTTTTGTCTTCCAGCTAGATGTTGATTAATGGGGCCAGAACATGGGTTAATTGAACTAAGCCAAAAGATTATCGAGATAATAGCTGTTCGCTTGGATAGACTTGATAGATCGACGGATAGCTCGGATAAGGTGCAAATAGCATCAACTACGGTGGGGTATTATATGGCTCGGGTCCATTTGGTAAGTATGCAAGCCCCAGGCGACTATATTCAGCGCTGACATGCTGAGATAAGGCCTGGCTGCAGGGGAGGCCCGATATAGCAGACCATTTGTTTTCGAAGATACCGGCGATAGCTACTGCATATGGCCAGAGACGTGTCCTTGAGTTATGCTATAAGATCGGAAGTTTTGCTCTCGATGACCGCCAATATGATAACGCAGCGAAGTGGTTAGAGAGGGCCTTGTCGGCTTGGGAGCTTTACCACAGTTGTATGGCCCAGAGCATTGACAATGATGAACTACTCATTTTACATGCATCTAGTAGGGTTCAGCCAGATCGAAGTCTTCATATGAGAGTTAACGAAGCGTAGTCCGAGCAAACCTCCAACTCGAGAGCTTAGTCGCTAAGGATCGTCTGCAGAAAGCCCTGAACCTAATTGAAAAGGTAAGGGACTGACAGTTACTGGAATAATTAGTTTTGACCATGTTTATAGAGGTATGCCCATGAGTTTGCTGTCAAGGCGCTTCAACTTGAGATTTTAAGCAGAGAAGGACACTGGAATGGCAATGCGTATCTTCAAGGTGGGTGAACACAAAGTATAAGGATACATGTTTCGATGCTTATGACGGGCTTCAAGTACTACGAGATATGCTAGATATACTGAATCCCAACGAGGCAGAGTTAAAAACGTAGGTGACTCACCGTGGCTTATAGCATAAAGTTATCTAACAAAGGCACAGACTAGTGTTTTACCTCCAGAAAGTTCGAGATCACGAGTGAGTAAACCCTAATATATGAAGCTATAGACTGATAGAAAGCAGGACAAGTTTCTATGTGCAAGGACTGCAACAGCTTCTAGTCGAAAAGCTTGCTACTTCCGATCAGCAAGAGTGGACTGAGCGAATCTTCATCCTCTTGATCTGGACGTTGACAAATAGTCGCCTCCCCATGCCGAACAGTAGCAATATTTTGTGTGATACGACGAAAAGAATATCCAAGTGTGGTCGAGGTTTCTTGAGCGAGGACGCCACAAATGCTTGCCTGATTGTAATAACCCTATGTGCTATGGGGCCCAAGCTACTAACACAACTTATAGCTCATATGGAAATACGTCGATATAGCATCGTCCGAAGGCAATCTCCGTGTTGCAGAACACTGGTGCTCCTTGGTACTCGAAGAAGCGATGTTTCAACGTTCTTCAGAAAATAAAACGATATTCGTCAGGTGAGTAATAGTTGTTGATATGGCTTATCAGCACTCTAACAGGAAGTAGAAGATATATAGAATGTGCATCGGATACTCCAAATGTGTCCGCGGCGTACAAGCTACTGGGCAATATGGCAGATGAGTACAGGAAATGCCCTTCAGCGCTATACCTGATTTATAAGGCGGCATTAAATAACAAAGACTTTACTCAGGGTAGGGGGTGGACATTCGCTGTACATACATGGTCTAACTATGGCAAGGGCACTTTTATCTCGATTCGCTGTGTCAGCTGGGTGCAACTGGCAGATCATACCTCTTGCCATGTGCAGCAGAAGCCCTTCGATCTGGGCAAACCTTGCTAGCAGCCAAATGTGTTCAGCATGTAATAGATAATCTAAATGACAGCTTGCTGGAACTAAAGTATATTGCAAGCCTCTTCATAGCTGCAGGTTGTCTGGTCTCAGCACAATTAGGAAACACGGGAACGGTGGAAGAGGCTAATGGGCTTTTAGCTCAGGTTATACGTGTACTTGAAGCAGGTACGTCATGGATCAGACAGCCACAGTACTTAATGCTAAATACTCAAATACGGGAAACAGCTCACAAAGGTGAACAAAATACCGTGTTTTCGGCCATTGAACTTGAATGGCTTTCGCAGAGGAGCTACAACATCGCTGCTCAAGCAAGCGCGTGCGATTCCAGGCTAGTGATACAGTTATTGGATCTGTCGATGCAAGTATGTTATTATCTGTCTATGCTATTGTGGATTGCTAATGTTGGATTCCCAGTTCACAGACTTGCAGAGGGAGACCATGACTTGCGAGAAGCAGTCCGGTCTATGGCAACACTATCTGCGCTGCGACAGTATCAAGATCTTTAGAATCATTAGAGAGGCTCGCAAGGAGATGGAGCCCTTTTTGAAGGCTTGTTTGATCCTATTCACCAAGTATTATTTTAAAGGTTAATGGAAAGCAGCAACAACACTATGAAAATGTCCGAAAATTTGCTCAGCACTACCGAACTTACATCCGGAGCCGACCACAAATTGAGAATACAACTGACGAACACAGTGAATGGCTCCAAAATTATCGGAAAACCTTATCAATTGACCTCGAATGCGCGATATTCTTCAATCAATGGGATCATGTGCCTTCCATAATTGATGAGTCTAAGAGCATAATTGACGAGAAACTCGGTTCTATATTTTTAGATTGCGTCCTCCGTTGCGGAGCTTCGGCAACATATACTGTTAAGTCTGTTGAGGTATTCGTTATAAAACACTCGATACTCTATCAGTTATGATACTACATGGGCTAACGGAATATTCCATCCTAAGAGAATAGTACTTGTCCTCCGCACCTCCACGTCTCCGTACCTAGATGGCGCAACAGCCCGGGGCGTTCTTCCCCGCTACATCCATACCTTCTTCCAACTCTCTTTAGACGCATCAGAATACCGCCTCGCTGAGTCGGCCCTTGATCAGGCTTTGGCCTCAGCTTGTGACCTCTACGGTACGACCATGCACTACCCAAGCGATGAAATTCAGTGGATGGCAACAATGTCATTTAATCGAGCGGTGGATCTTTATTTACTTTCTGAAAGCGACGATTGCCGGCGATGGGCAGAGAAGGCCATCAAATTGGCTGATCTGGGTGAGAAGGACTGTGCATTGTTGGGGAAGCTATTGAGAGAGAAACTTCAGAAATTGTCCTAGTACATTGTTTGTTCTGTAGACTAACCAATTTCGACCACTATAAGTACTCATAGTGGGCTTAACCTACGTGAGATTGTCCCAAGTGCTATGGGACTGTGAGGGCTAGAATAATGATAATATGCTTTTGCAACAGCCTATTGAGCCAGATGGCCAGCGCTATCCATGCTGAAAGCACACACATCTCTGTAGTGCACGTCTATCACCCCTGAACCTTGTGTTTTTCTCGCGGAATGGTTCATTTCTCTCCCGCAACGAGCATCGAAGTTTATCCAGGTATGTACTACTAATGACCGGCTTCGTTGTGGCGCCGTGATGCCCCTCCATTGATTACTCTACAAGTACACTGAGTATAGCATTCTAGCCACCTACCTGATCATCGCCAAATACCGTTGTAATTGGACGATCAGTCTACATTGGATTACTGGCTGCCGTCCTTATTCACTACTAGCTACTGTGAAAGCTCTCTGTTACCTATATTTGTCCCTGCCTGAAATCAAGATTCTGTTACTCAGTAGCTCAATTCACTGCCCAGCGCCTCCCCTCTCTCTTCACCCCCCTTCTTCTTCCCTCTTCTTCTTTCCCCTTTCTCATCCCCTTTCTGTCTCCTTCTCCTCCCAATTTCATTCTTCCATCCTCAACGTCTAGTCACGGTTATTGCGCGCGCGTTTCTTGCTGTCCACTTTTCATAACTGCCCTTTCCCAACACATGAGATGCTAAGATACATTTCAGGTTCCCAATCGGGTGGTAGCCAAAATGAAAGAGGATCCCCAGAAGCTGATCCTGTTAAAGACTCGGCATGTCTTCAACTACAAATGGATGGACAGGACCGTGAAAGAGTTTCGTGGGAAGAAAAAGGGGAAGAAGCATGAACGGAATAGTGACAAACTAGAGAATGACAGCTTTCTGGTTATCTAGTTCACTATGAAGGGTGGGATGGACTCGAGATGAGGACACTAAGGAGTGCGAAACCAACGCGTGGATACCCCTGACAAAGCTACGGCCCGGAGATAGAGTTTGCGGAGCCATCAGTTGCGGTGATGAGAAGCAGCTCAAACCAACAGTGAACTCACTGCAGAACGAAGTTAGATACAATAAGTTCGCTGAACAGATACCTCTGTCGCACCCCTCACGCCTCATGAGGATGAACCATCCGGTGATTAGGCTCACGGAGCAGTTCCGTTACTGCCCTGTATTCGCTTCGTGGCCAAATTGGAGAACTTATGTGCAGATGTTGCAAAGCCACGAATCTACCAATGCGAATACGGTCAATCCTCGCTTTCTAGCCGCCATCAGAGACATATACAGCCTTGAAAAGAGAGAGAATACAGATCTGGGCAATATCGCTGTGAGTGTTGAAGGCTCAAGCTGTATTTTCTGATGATGCGTCGAAGTCACGATACAATGATGCTCATCGTCTGCATATTCTTCGCCTACCCGTAGCGAACAAAAAGCACAGCGGATACCCTGCCAGCGATATTACTATCGTGACCCCTTACCAAGCTCAGGCTGCCCGTATCCGTCATTCATTGTTTCGGATGAAACAATATGGCCTTTTGGATAAGACGGATATACCCAAAGTAGCAACGACATATTCGATGCAGGGCAAGGAGTCCAAGGTCATACTATAGGACTGGGTAATATCAAGCACGAACAACCTCTCTGATATGGGTTTTACTGTTGACGAGCATAGAGCCACTGTGGGGTTAACTAGAATGACAGAGGTTATGGTCAATTTGCTGCCTGAATCGGTCGGAACTGGTCTGAAAGCCGTCTCTCCCAGAGGGCAATATAATTAGTTAGGGGAAAGGATCAGCTCGAAAATGCCCTGCCTATGCGAGTTTATGTCGTGGGCGTAAAGCAAGAGGATTGTGCTCACGGTACAATGTATGATATCCATCTTCTACACGTCGAGTACCACAAACTAATACGACTAAAGGCCCTTCTGAAGAGGATATTATACCAACCCCGAAGGAACCCATGTAGGTTGTCCTGACCTCAAACATCTAGCACAGAGCACGAGCACCAAGAGTAAAGGCAGTAGCTGTGCTCTGCGTCGGGTTTTGGATGTTCGATTGGCAGCCTACACACACGCATATTGGGTCTGGCTTTGAGCGTGGTGAACGGATGGAGCATGGTAACTGTAGTTACGATTAAATCGGCTGCGAGGACCCTTTGACGTGACGAGTGACAACCACTATGTGGATAGTTGGCTTTTGCCGTCATATATCGGTCGATACAATCGAATTTTTGTAACTCAACTGTACCAACCTATAAGCATGGGGTATATTTAATCTTCATAAACAAAGAGAGAGTGTCTCACCGAAGCTTCAATCTTGATCTTCACTCTCGCGATGCTGAGTCAGAACCTTTTCCTTCCCACATTAAACCAGACCCTTTCCTTCTACGGAATTTAATACAACCAGACAAATCTCTCATAACCCGCATTGTAATCCCTCAACATCGATGACAGACAACGGAAATAGTCTGCACGCGTCATGGACTGGGATAAATTACTCTACAATGCAGCGGTATTTGCTGCCGGGGTATTCATGCTAGATTACGGCGCTGATAAGTTCATTGACCACACCGTTATTATCGGCCAGCGTCTGGGAGTTTCCCAGACCCTTATTGCTGTACTGACTGCGGGTGCTGAATATGAGGAGGTATGTACATATATTATGCATACGGTGGGATGTGCTCTTGTTCTTATGACTCTAATACTGTGTTGATTACAGCTTGCTGTAGTCATTGCGGCGGTCCTGCAAAAGCAATCGCCCCTTGCACTAGGGAATGTGATGGGCTCCACCATTTCGAATATCTTAGGCGCATTTTCCCTTGGCCTCTTACTCCACCCTGGGCCGATAGTTTTCGATCAGAGTGCCAAGGTATATACGGCGTTGCTTCTATCAATCACAACCGCTTTCTCCATCCTCGCTTACTGCAACATGTTGAACAAAATCACCGGTGGCGTACTACTGGCGATCTTTCTAATGTATATGATATGTACTTGCTATGCAATTCATAAAGGAGTGATGGAACCTCCAGAAGCTTCTGACAGCGACAGCGACAATGATACTAGCGGCGATGAGCATTCTTATCTCTCACCTAGGCTGCAAGGTAATATAGTGCAGGATGAGTCGGACACATCTCCTCTTCTCACAAATGAGGAGGTCCTTGACTCGAAGAAGCGCGCTCCACGCTCACTTTTCTATCATATCTCCCAACTCATCATGGGCTTGTTAGCGCTCACCATCTCTGGTTATCTGTTGTCACGCAGTGCATCGGTAATTGCAGATTGCTTTCACCTCTCTGGGACTGTCGTCGGCCTCACAGTGGTGTCATTCGCTACTACGTTACCGGAAAAGATGGTTGCCATCATCAGCGGCTCTCGTGGACACAGTGGCATTGTGGTAGCCAGCACAGCAGGAGGCAATATTTTCCTTCTGACTCTGTGCGCCGGGGTTATTGCTCTTGCAGGACTCTCAGCGGACAAAAGAGACCGTGTCCTGCTCTTCGAACTCTTTTCTACCTGGGTATCATCCGTGATGCTCTTTCTGGCTGTCTTTGTCCGCGCAAGTCGTGCTGTAGGCGCTCTGTTCCTGGTGATGTATGTGGCTTTCTTGATCCTTGAGTTTACTGTGTATAGAAGATGAGTACAATATATCCAATGGTCATGTATATACAAGGGACCTAGTGCACAAGACATTCAAAGGGAATCCCGTGGTCTCTAAACTTGAGAGATGGATCTATATAAAATGGATGGTTACTGATATCATACCAACCAAAGGCATAGACATGCCATGTATACCCGATCCAAACTAGGGTTTATACGCACCATGTCCCGTTCATGTCAACAACTGCCTTTTTCAATCATTCCAACTTAACTATTCCTACCCCTAAGTAGTATCAATAGTTCGTATGTGACACTACCTGTGACTTGAATTGACATTCAGCATCTTGGGATGATTGAAGAAAATCCAATTTGGAAGAATGTGGGTGGCAATCCCGTCTTTGCCTTGTGAAACGCTGGAGCGATGTCATTTCTACAACGACGACAATCTCGCCTGAAGAAGTAACCACCGATTTGCCACTTGTAGCCTGTGTACAAAATGAAGTAGCGCTTCAATGTCCTACGAAGAATAGCATATATGACTGACTATGCTGTCCTCCCCACGCTATGACCTTTAGCCTTGCTAGTGCATGCTATGCGATGCTGGACATCAACTGGCGATCGAGACAGGACAGCATTGCACACCTGGTGGCACATTCTGTCGCAAAATGTCTCACTCTATAGTAGAGAGACAAGCTAAAAGTGTGGTAAGCAGATTCCTAAGGCTGGACAAGGCTGTTACCCAGCTGAGACCAAGCCACTGCAACGTGTACGGGGTAAGTAACACCAAGGACGTAATAGGCCAGGCCATTGCTGTGATACATCCAAAGGACCTGAGCGCAGAAAGTGCCACGAGATCGTCGGTTTCCTTTCCTACTCGTCCATGTTTGGAATCACAGCCCTTGATTCATGAAATGATCGGCAGCGTATAAGTTCTATAGATCGCGCCCGCAGTGATACATGTGAAGGATTACATGATAACTATCTTCTAAGATACCTAGAATGCCAAATATCTAAAATCCAATGAATTGATAAGCATGGCATACCAAGTGGTATCGCAAAGATCTTCCAAAGCATTGGATGCGTACTATATAACTTAGGGCATGGTGGTTGAATAAGGATGTGGGGCACGGAGTTCGCATCCACCAATCGGAAATGGGTATACCACAGCCCGGAATGTTCCATGAGAACAATTCCGAGGTACTCCGTACGAAATAGACGCTCTTCCCCAGACTCTCGGCAACCCCAGTTCATATTACTTTATCGCAAAGATAGCCGATCCGTCATGTCGGCACGTCGCCATCGATCGGCAGTCGCATGCCAACACTGTCGCCAGCGTAAAGTGCGCTGCAGCTTTACGGTTACTGGCGTACCGTGTATTGGTTGCACGCAAGACGGTACTGAATGTATTATCCCGCAGGCAAAAGCGCAAACAACGTAAGCCCTGAGCGCCACAACATGGCTAGAATACCCAGAGCTGAATGCAAATAGACCTCGGATCCGTCAAGTTGTACCTCATATACGGCAAAATGGTCCGGAGAACAGCCCTCGGATTGCAGAGGAGTCTCGCAGGTCGATGCCGTCCCGGCCTTCTGCTCCAGCAGATGCGTTCACCATTGCACCGATTACCCAACAAATAGAACGTCCAAAGTCAGTGGGAGGTGGCAATAATATCGATACATCTCCAGACGAGAACAGAAGCCTCGATGAGGAGCGTACTGGGGCAGAGATAGCAACTGCGGCACTAGGGAGAAACAGGAGAGCGGGCCAGGCGCCGTTTTATACTGGTCTGTGTCCCAAGTCCTAAGATACCCTTAATGTTGATATGACTGACCTTTTGGCCAGGCGAGTCTCCGGGCTTCGGGAGTGTACTTGACTTATGCTCGCCACCACAGCAGCCTGTCCAACGGCATATTTTGCTTCAGCCTAAGAGATCGACTCCGCTGTCTGCTGAGGACCGCGAATACCTTCAGTATAAGGGCGTCTTTAACCTGCCTCGGAGTGATACGTGCGATGAGCTTCTCCGCGCATATTTCCATCACGTGCATCCTATCTTACCAGTCGTTGATGTGACATCAGTACTCAGCTCTTATCCTAGTGGGGAAAGCAATCAATGTAACCTCCTGTTGCTATGGAGCATGTTCTTTGTTGCAGCAAATGTATGTCAACCTCCCCTTTCTCAGCAATTCCTTCTACTGATATTGATTGTAGTATATATCTACCGATACGTGGAAACAGGAGGGCTACTCATCGAGAAAGGCAATGAAATACGATATGTATTCTCGTGCCAAAGTACGTATTCTGTGGCTTGAACCGACATTGAGTACATCATTATCGGGTTGGCTAACTGGCTGCGTAACCTCCAGTGTATGCATCATAACAGTGACGAAACTGACAACACTGTTCTATTGCAATCAGCTCTTCTCTTGGGATTCTATCACTCGGAAGTAGACCTGCATATGAAACCATGGTATTGGACTGGTACAGCAATCAGTCTCTGCCAGATCATGGGTTTGCATCGCTGTCCATCTTCAGCCTGGTCGAACTCCTCAATACCCGAAAGGCAGCAGCGTCTGTGGCGTCGTCTTTGGTGGAGTTGTTTCTTTCGAGATCGTTGGCTAAGTCTTACAATGGGGAGACCCCTCAGAATCGACCTGCGTGACTGCGACACAGCAATGCCATCTTCTGTCGACATGCTAAGCGACATGACCGGACTACCTGAAGCAGTGACCAGTGCTTACATACCGACTGATTTGCCACGATTGGCAGACTGTTGGGTAACGATGATTCATTTGAGTAAGCTCCTAGGTGACGTCCTCAGCCTAAGCTACCGACCTTTCGGGCCTCACCCATCACTTCAGCAGGTGGAAGCAACCGAGGCAGAAATCCTGCTATTTCAATTTCCGGGCAATCCCACCACAGACCAAAGTCGTCTAGCAACCTTTTATGCGTATCATCTGCAGTTACACTACCAGTTCGTATTATTCTTATCTACACATTCGAGTGAGGTGCTAATCATGATAGAGCTTTACTCATTACATTCTACCGCCCTTTTATCACTAAGGCACCAGAAGGGCTACCGGCGGCTCAACAACAGGCGTGGCAAAGTCAAATACGAAACAAAATGGACACCGCTGCCCTACAAACAAATTCTATTGTTGATAACCTAGCTCGTGAAAAGCTGCTAGAATTCGGGGGCCCGATGACGTACGTTCCTCGCCTCTCTTCCTTCTGCTAATAAAATCCCCTCTGATTGCCATAGACCTCCATTGCTCGTACCAGCTATGCAAGTGCACCTTCTCAACTGCAAGTCGTCTGATGGTTTTATTCGGCGGTTGGGCCTCAACAAGCTGGAACTGTGTATGATGATCTTGGAGCAGATGCAGCACACCTACCCATCTGCCTCCATATTTCGAGGCATCTTTCTCGGAGCTATACGCCAGCTCTTCCCTGATTATATGGCTCAACCGTCCAAGCCAGAGACATCGGCCCCTGATTACCCTATCCCGCAAGATGCCCCTCTAGATGATCCGGCCGCGTCCATGGTGATCAGCGACGATGTCATTGAAGCACTCATGAATGAAGCGTCTACCTCTAATATCTGGGAGACATTCAATTGGATGTAGTTAGAATCACGTTGCAAGACGAAGTTGTCGTCTATCATACACTCTATAATGGTCATTCTAATCTCAATAATGATTATTCAAATAAGATAAGCGCAAATCTATTGACAAGACAAATCTCTAAGCTCTATATACAGACAAGGACGAACTCTAAATTGTCACAGAAGGGCAATTCCCGTAAAAGCCCGGTAGTCGTCGGAATGGATCTTCTCCTTATGGCTTCCATCCAAGTTGCAGCGATAAATGTTGCCGCCGAGGTCGGTAAGATAGATGTGACCGTTACCAAGGTCCAGCTTCAGGCCAATCGCTTCCTTCAAGTGCTTTGTCAACATTTCGTACTGCTTATCTGATTTGATCGGTACCGGAAGACCAGACTTATCCAGCTGTGCCTTGAACAGCGCATTGCCAAGCGGGACCTCACCGCGGTCCGTCCAGTAGAGCGTGTTTGATTGTTCATCTAGCTCGAGGTCAATCGGCTCCGGAAGGTCACCCAGCACAAGCTGAATATCGTCCCTTGAGGCTCCCGATTGTCCCTCAGGGGTGGTGATATTAGCACAGAAGATGCGACCCTTGCCACCCTTCGAAGGCCCCTTCTGTGTCCAGTAAAACTTGCCCAGGCCGGGGGCGACAGTAATACCAACGCACCAGTCGGAAACTGCATTGGCTTTCGCATCTTTCGAGGTACTTCTGTCGATCACGGCCTCGAGATCAGAGCCATCATAGCCACAGCGCCAAACACGGCATCCTTCACGGTCACAGAAGTAGACCTTCTGCGCCTCGGCATCGATTGTTAATTGTTTCGGTGTGTTGATTCTGCCTTGAGAGACCACCGTCTGGATACCACTGCCGTCCAGGTTGGCGGAATATACTGCACCGTCATCCTTTCCGGGTACGCCCATGCAAGTCCAGAACATCCGGCCAGTTGTAGTGTCCACAGCAATGCCATCAGGCAGAGATTGATTTGGTGCAAGGACTTGCTGGATCTTTCCATCTGATGACAGTTTCAGCACCTCTCCCGATGTGGTGGTAGGGTTGGCGGCGGAGAGTCCAATGTCCAAAACCAATAATTCCGGCGCCGTCGACTTGTCGTTGACGGTAGCTTTCTTGTCTTCGGCGGGAGGGTAAAGACCGCCCTTAGGGGACTTATTACCCAGCTTGCCGTTATCCAAATAGTTCTGTTTCAGGAAGTCAACGGTCTTCTCTGGCGAGAGTCCGCGCTCCTGAACATAATGACCTTCAATAAAGGCAACAGTATCCAAGCCAACCTCTGCAAGGACTTGCATTAGTAACTCTCCAAAACTTAGAAAACCGGGTGCAACTCACGATCCATAGTCTTGCACGGCAAGTTTTGTGGCTTAATAAACATCTCAGTCCACATGGAGTCAATCTCCTCAGGGACAGAAACCCCCTCAGCCAAGATCGTCAAAACCTCCCGCTTAACAGCAGCCCACAGCCTATTGAAGATAAACCCCGTTGACTGTTTCCTCGCTACATAAGGCAACGTAGCAGCCTCCTTCGACCTCTCACACATAAACGGGAAGACACCCTCATCCGTATATCCGTTCGTCATAAGCTCAACAATCATGCAACCAGGGGGCATATAATAATGCATATTAAGAATGCGGGCCTTAGCTGTGTCCGACACTTTCTCGATCATCTCCGACGATTTGTACGAGGACGAATTCGACGCGAGAATACAATCCTCTGGTGCGAGGGCTTCCAGTTCGGCGAAGGTGGCGATCTTCAGCTCGAGTTTCTCGGGAACTGCTTCGATGACGAGCCAAGCGTTTGAGACGGCATCTTTCATGTCTTGGTGTGCGGAGTATTTTCCGGGGGTTTGGCCTGTTTTCTGCGCGTATGAAGCGACGTTCTCTCGGATGTATTCCAGGCCGTCGGCGCGTTGTTGTTCGCTTGGGTCGCGGAGGCGGACTTCGTAACCGGCTGAGGCCCAGATGCATCCTATTTTGGAGGATACAGTGTTAGAATTTTGAACGACTAGCATGTTACTTCATTTACATACCGATCCGACGCCCAAGAACGCCTGCACCGAGAACGACAACCGGGCGGTTGCGGTAGTTCTGGGGGGGTTGCCAGATTAACTACATTGTGATGTATGATAGAAAGAATATAGATGAGTCTGTTGTAGAACAAAAATAATCGATTCAGTTAGAGATAGATGAACTAGTACAAAAGTGAGTGAGCCACAACCAATGCAGGCGAACAACCCTGTATTTGTACAAGATTCGGCATCCCGGGGCCGATCCTACCAACTTCCCATAACCAAGGAGACCCTTTCATGGCACAGAACTTACACATAGTGAGCAACAGTATCGGACTCCGGCCCGAGAAAAAAGCTCCAAATCATCAAGTGACGCGGCATTTACCTTATTCCTCCCGTGGAATCTCATCTTCGGGCCACGGAAAATGTCGCTGTACCACTGCCATCATTGCTAAGTAAGCCCTCCTAAAATGTCCCAAGAGCCGCGGAATAGAGCCACTACTAATGCAGCGTAGATCGTTTTAGCGGTTTAAGACAAGTCCCACTAAGCAAGGCTTGTTTCGGCATTGATTCGGAATGCCGAATATCCTATCTTCGTATGCCGTGCCGTTGAGTGGAGTCGGGTTGCCGAGGTTGCGTTACCTCGGAAAGACCCACGTAGGGCTCGCTGCGGAATGAGGCATAATGGCTTTTGCTGGGTGTACGCATCCCTTCCAATCAAAGTAGGACAGTAGATAAGCATTGAAATGGAAATGCTATTTTTGTTAAGGCGAGACTTAGTATAAAGGTTTTGTTCATGGTCCAGATTCACTATAACTATCTACATTGCATACGCTCTGGGTAAAACTACACCTGAAATTGCCTCCAAGGTATATTCTTCATCTTTATTTTGTTTCCCAATCACCATTTAGCTGGCATTGCGCCTATATCAAATATGCAAGAGTTTACTCTGCAAGACGTGGCAGCCCACAAAACCAAAGATGACCTTTGGGTAGCCATTCACGGAAAAGGTAAGGGATAGTCGCTCAACCCACACTTCGTAGAAAGCATACACCTAACACGCACAAGTCTATGACATAACAAAATA
Organism: Aspergillus pseudotamarii; assembly: GCF_009193445.1. NCBI lineage: Eukaryota > Fungi > Ascomycota > Eurotiomycetes > Eurotiales > Aspergillaceae > Aspergillus > Aspergillus pseudotamarii. The sequence continues at coordinate 14,982 of NW_022475107.1, read as the reverse complement.
CGTTCGCGACCACCCCGGAGGAGCAGATATCCTAGTTGATGTCGCTGGAACCGATGCGACAGCTGCATACGAAGATGTCGGCCACTCAGAGGACGCAGATGAGATTTTGGGGACATACCTGCTTGGCACCCTGAAAGACGCTCAAGAATTCAAGAGGCCCAAGACAGTTCGTCTGGTTCAGCAAACCTCTTCTAAGGCCGAGACCAAAGGCACCAACAAATCTACATCCGCCATTAAAACGGTTGCCCTTACCTCAGGGTCTCTGGGAAGCGCGCTCTTGCTCTACATATCCTCGCGCAGCAATCCAGCTCTGCGTGAACTGTTATCTAAACTTCCAAAGTTGTCGCTTAACAAATTACCTGAGATCCATGTGCCATCTGGGGGTGTGCTACATGGAGGGTTCTCGGGTGGCTTTGTCGCCGCCACCATCCTTTGCGCAGCAATCGGCGGTGCACTCGGGTCGAAGCTCTCCAAGTTCACACAGGTTGAATCCGGTTTTACGCGATATCCCTCGCGCATAAAATCCCGCAACTTGAAGAAACAGAACCCGCACCTTGCCAAGGGCTTCCTCGAGCCAAAGGATTACAAGAACCTGCCTCTCATCCGGAAAGACCAGTTAGCACCGAACGTGTATCGTTTCGTCTTCGAACTTCCGGGTCCACGGGACGTCATTGGTCTTCCTATCGGCCAGCATGTTGCTATCAAAGCCAACGTTAACGGCGCGGCTGTTTCCAGATCATACACACCAACATCGAATAACCTGGATCTGGGTCGTCTGGAACTAGTTATCAAATGCTACCCGGACGGTATCCTCACGGGCCAGTACCTTGCAAACCTGAAAGTGGGCGACAAGGTGCAATTCCGTGGTCCTAAAGGCGCAATGAAGTACCACAGCGGTCTTTGCAAAAAGATCGGAATGATTGCCGGTGGAACCGGAATCACGCCCATGTATCAACTTATTCGGGCGATCTGTGAAGACGATACCGATACCACGGAAGTGAGCTTGATCTACGCCAATCGATCCGAGGAAGATATCCTGCTGCGCAGTGAACTGGAAGCGTTTGCTCGGAAATATCCAAAGAACTTTAAGCTCTGGTATATGCTTGATCATCCTCCGAAGAACTGGGCATATGGCAAAGGTTATGTTACGCCGGAGGTTATGGCTGCGAAGTTGCCTGGACCGGCTCCGGATACAAAAATTATGCTTTGTGGTCCACCGGGTATGGTGAATGCTTCGAAGAAAGCATTGACTGCTGCTGGATTTCAGGCGCCAGGGGCTGTTGGGAAGATGACGGATCAGATATTTTGTTTCTAATTCTTGTATTTTGTTGTTGTGTGTTGTTAGGTTTCTTGGTTTCTCTTTCTTCCTCCTTCTTTTGCGTTCTTGCTGTATAGACTCAGATAGACATTGTATATTATCAGTTAGAGTTATAGAATGATGTTAAAAGAGCAAGATAGTTGTGTGTTATAATATTTGATGTTTTCAAATACATTCTATATGCTCAGTTATCACGTTTTCTAGGCAGCTGAAGGAGTCACCTTATGATCATGGTCGAGTACCGGACTTTAGAAAGCTGCTATAAAGAATATCTTATAATGGAAACTTTTATATGTAAGGTACGCATTGCTGCAATTCTCATATGTAACTAGTAGTCCCTGTTGCCCCTGCTTCATGTTTGCCTCTATGTATGACAACCTAGCATAGACAAGGTTGAGACTTCTGTCTAGGTTTCCAGGCGTCTTAGCTGTAGCTGATCAAACTATCTTATCATGCTTTAGTATTCTGTGACAATTATGTACAGCGCGCATTGCAATATAGCCATTTGTAATGGCTACAAGATTTATACTTATATATATATACTTGAATAGACCTATCCGTTAATTTCTCTTATATGAACCCGCAACATTCCCCGGCCTCCGACCGAGATGAGATTAGAGCTCCTCCGTATACTACTACTACACATCGACTTACTCTATTTTCGTAGTCTTTTGATAGAGGCGTGAAAGCGAAGCGAACGTCAACATACAACACGCTTGAATACAAGTGGACACACGATTCAGTTGGGCACCCTGAGCATAAATATACAACCCTTCGAAACCCCATTCCAATCCAGCGTGCAGATATTGATCTTCACGATTACTTGTCAGAATATTTGATTGAGTACTTGACCAGTCTAGTATCATCATTAATATGAGTAGCACTGATGATATTCTGAACATGCTGCTGCCGGTGTGCAGGATAGAAGCTTATTCCTACTATGATACTAACGCTCTTTTACCAGTAAAGGGATAACTTAACTCTCACAGCACAGCTGCTCATAGACTAACACCTGGCAATTTTTGCCTTTCATTCTAATACTACTGTATCTTTTTGTATTCTTGACCACCTCAGGATAGTTTTCCCGAACTGAATTCAGAAGACTATGGTCAACGATTCGAAAGCGTTCTTGTTATCTCGACTTTGCATCATAGAAAAGCTATCTTGATGGAAAAGACATAGTGCCTAGTAAAATAAGTGTGCAAGCTGAAAGACATCCCCCTTTTCGAAAACGTCAGTACACTGGTTAGAAATGGCTCAGCTACTTATCGGGAACCCGTGGAAGTCGGGACTTGGAACTCCTAAAGCGTTGAAAGGGGTCTTTCCGACTCCAGTTCGTTAGCCTAGCCTCATAGGTAAAGTATCTTGACGCATTGAAAACCCTTCTTTAATTTCCGAGAAAATCCCTTGCAAACGTCATCGCACATTATCTTTGAAACCGTTAGGATTCCGAGGTAACACTGCCGAGCAACTGGACTGCAGACAAATATATCCAATCGGAAAACACAATGAGCCAGATTAGCCCCACTAACCGAGGAAAGTCGATGTCAGACCCACCACCCGCTTGAATCATGTGGGTCGGCATGCCGAGTCAGTAGACCTAGGGCTTCCCGAGTGATTCTAGAAGGTGTCATACTCCGTTAGCCAGTCATAGCAGAATTGATTATGTTTATATATAGATAGTATGATCGCGCTTTTGAATATTCTTGATTTTGCACAACAGTCCAGTTAGTTCTAGTTATAGTCACTCTCACTTTGTTTCCAATGCCTATACAACAGTTCTATCTCCTTGGGGAGCCAAGCTCCTCTACGAGGGAGATTGAGATCGAGTCTTCTCTCGATATCGAGGGACTCCAGCATCTGATCGCCGCTCACTTCGCTATTGTCGAGCCTAGTGGTTAGTCGCTATACCACTCTCTTCATTCCTACATTGACTTGCTCACATCAAACAGGCATTGGGTTCCAAGCCAACGACAATACACTAAACGAGATACACGACATCACTTCAACCAACAGCCCGGTAGCAATTACAATTGACGGGAAAGAGGTCCGCGAAGCCCCAGGTCCCAAGGGTCTGCCCGTAGTCGGCAACTTCTTCGAAGTATATCCAGACCACCTAGGAAACCACCAACGTCTCTTCGAGCAATACGGCCCACTCATCAAGACCACTAGTCTCGGGCGTACGACATACCAAACCAACGATCCGGTCCTGTCATCCATTGTATTCACCGAGTCCGACTTCTTCACGAAAAAGATCAACGAGGCACACCCTCTCTACGCACTGAAGCAGCCCGCTGCCGGTATTTTCCTAGGCGACACCGAGACGCCAGAATGGAAGGTCGCGCATAAGTTCTTGCCTCCGGCGCTTGGTCCGAAGGCCGTCCGTCACTATGCGCCTACCATGCAGGAGACAGTCGAGGATGCCTTTAAGGTGTTCGATGCGTTTGATGAGCAGGGCGAAGCGTGGAATGTTTACCAGTATATGTTGAAGCTGGGGTCGCAGGCTGTTGGGAAGCTTACGCTTGGTCTTGACTTTCAGCATTTTGCTTCTCCCGATGCTAATCTGCATGAGATGGTTAATCTGATCGCTGAGTTGCTCTCGCTGAACAAGAAGGTCACGTCGAAGGGTGACTGGTATGCCAAGTTGCCTTTCGGTGATCCACAGAAACTCAAGCAGATCAAAGCACGGATTGAGGAGATGGTAGAGGAATCTATTCAGTCGGCTGAACGAGGAGGTGTTGTCGACCTTCCTCTTCAGGATGCAGCATTGCAAGCTTCAAACATGGTCGGTAAGTAGACATCCATTTTTCCCCGTGGGCGCCATGTGGTTGTTCATCCCACTTACCATGCACAGATTATGCGGTGCGTGCCACCGATAACAAAGGTGAAAAGCTACCAAAGTCAAGTCTCGTCTGGGCTCTTACTGTCGCAACTGCAGCCGGTTTCACAACCACCAGCTCCCTCCTTTCATGGCTGATCTACGGTCTCGTCACGTATCCTGGTATGCAAGAAAGGCTTCTACAGGAATTGATTGACCATGGCATCGACGAGAATACGCAAATGACCGCCGACATTACGGATCGTCTTACCTTCCTCGACAAGTTTATTAAGGAGACACAGCGCCGCCACAACCCAAGTTTCCAGCCGGGTCGAACAGCAAAGGTTGACCTCATTTTGCCGGGAGGGTATAAGATACCCAAGGACTCGATTATTATTCCCGCGCTGCACCACATTCACAACAACCCTGACCTCTGGGACAACCCTCAAAAGTTTAATCCCGACAGATGGGATACCGAGGAAGTGAAGAATAGACACAAGGCCGCGTACATACCTTTCGCCATGGGGTCGCGCATGTGTATTGGGTTCAACTTTGCCCTGCAGGAGATTAAGGTCTTCCTTCCTAAGCTGATTTATCGGTACAAGTTCACTCGCGAAGGGGATGGCCACATTGAATACGACCCTATGTTCCAGTTGATTCGGCCGAATAATCTGTATGTTCGGGCAGAGAGGAGAGTTAAGTGGCCACCGAAGACGGAGAACTAAACATATTCTCTGCCGAGAATATAGAGGGCAGCAACAAAACTGGTAGATCAGCGTCATATATTATATGTATATAGTCAAGTATGTTTCTTAGATAGAATAGACAGCTTTGTTTTAGCTTCCTCGTCCATGCTGGGGATTTATTCTAAGTACATAGCATCAGCTTATACTGTATGCTAATGACCAAAGGGTAGTAGACTGCCTTTGCCTGAAGCTGTCCCCTCAAGTCACTGAATACCTCAGCGATGACGAAGTTATTCATACAAGAATAAAACTCTGAAACTTCGGGGAAGCATTGACCCAGATCCTTAGAAATGCTCGCCCGAGTGCGATGCGCCTACTGACGCCATCTCTGGTTTCAACAATCATCAGATCGACCACCGAGCCAAAGGGGTGAGATTGGAACTTCATGGGCACCCCTTTACAGTCAAAGCAGCAGACTTTGTTGATATTATGATCATCAAAGCCCGTAAGACGAATGGCCCCAAGCGAAAGAGCCAAAGCATTGAAGAAAATATCAGGGCACGGGTTCTGAAGATCAAAGAGTTTCTTATGAGCTATTGTCCTTGGGAGTAACCAGCCTATAGAAGCACCCAACTCAGTCTGCAGCTCCACAGCTCCACCAGGAGAGTATCCACCACGCGATTCATGTGACGGCACCACTCGGACGCGTAGAGACTGTGTGTAAATATAAGCCTTGCCAGCTTTTCCTATGCGCCCAAATCTTTCGGAGATATGGTTAATTAGAATATCGTGCTGCACACTATCGAGATAGAGCAAGCCAAGCGCGTCGTTGAAAAAGTCATGATACGATGACCAGATTTTGTGAAGCAATTCCTCATATTGCTTCCATGTCCTGTCGGTTTCTAATTCGGGGTGGATAGTGCCTGGGTAGCATCCAGCTTTGTATGCCATCACTGCAGACAGTAGAGTACTAGACCTTGTTAGAGCAGATGGGCCACTACCTCCGGACTGGTATCGAATGATCCTGGGCTTCCCAGTATCGGCATCTGGGACCGCCCACAGAGCCAATGGCCCAGCAAAATGATCTCTCCACCTGGATATAGCTCCAAACTTAGGATACAGCAACTCCATCTCGCCTTGTATTGCTGCCCATGACCATGACGGGAAGGTATCCTGTTGCCATTCGTCTCTGGGAAGGTATTGGCCACTCTTAGTCCTCCAAAGCAATGCCACGTAGAAGCCGCTGAAGGGTAAGCCAAAGTAATACTCGGAGCCAAATATTGTTTGCAGGATACCCGAAAAAGCGCGTAAGATATCTGATTGGAACGTAAGTTCTCTTTTTGTGTAGGCCTCGATCTGTTCACGGTAATCATCATGCGGCGGCAAGAATTCACCAAGAACAAGGTCTTCACCATCAGACAATTCTTTTCTCCGATCTGTCTCCACTCTCCTATTACACTCTAAGAAAACGCCTTGGCTTGAAAATATAAGTAGTCTCCGCGAAAGAAGAGCCTCCTGAAACGTCCACCCCCGGCTTGCCCATTTAGATTGTTGCATGACGACATGGTAGCTGTCATCTAATTTGATGAAATGCATTCCGTTTATCTTGCGGCCCTTTGAGACGAATTCTCTGCTCCGTGACACTCCCGGAAGGCCTTCATGGATGTCATCTCCAAGTGTAACAAGAGTCACATATGAATGGCGATATATATCGCCCATGGCATTGATCAGGGCAGATTTCCCTGGGTCATCGTCTTGCAAAATACAGACTCTATCGACCCAGAGGTAACGAATACCAAGTCCTCCGCAAGCAGTTATGGCATCGCGGATTGTGGCTGGTACATGTGCACCCAGTAGAGAGCCCTCTCCTTCAAGGTCTTTGATGTTCTGTGTCGTCGCTTCTAGATCTGCTTCTGAAGATTTTCCCCATACATAACTCAGAGTAGCGTAGTTGCATGCCGAAGGGGCTTTGACAACGCATCCCCTTTGAGTATCTATGAGCCGGAATTCAGACGGTTGATGCTGCAGGTGGCCTCGCTCGCAGTATGTTTCATGTTCAGAGTCACATTCCTGGAGCCATCGTACCACGTTACTCCAACTAATACTTTTGGTGTCTGATGGCTGTGTTGTTAATTCTAGCTCCTTATCACCAAGACCCCCAACTACACCAGTCCAGGTATGGCAGTAAGAGTCCTTAGAATAACCAGAGCCAATGACCCCTAAGGATAACTTTTGTCAGTGGGTCAAGAACACGCATCGCCTCGACGGCCAAGCTGTTGACTACTTCAGACAGTTGTTGGTCTGTACACGCTTACCTCTATCGATGACCAAATCGATCACGACTCGATATTTAGGACCCAAGAATCTAATATCCAGAAATACAAACAAGTCTACTGTGAAATCCGGTTCAATCTTACGGTCCAAGTACACCGGCTGCACCAACATATGGCACATCTCGCAATACAGCGACCGTCTTCGCAGCTCACCAACAGTACCAAGCTGGAATTGCAAGCAACGAGGATGGGATGTATCCTCCGACAAGTATGCCCCAAGATAGCACCGTACAATATGCATCAACCTCAGATGCCTGCACACCATGCAGAGTGACCCCGCACATGTACGTGGACAGGTGGGACACTCCGAATGAAAAAGACTTGAACGTGCTTCCGGGGACCAGGCCATATTCTTGAGATGTGTCTCTTTTCTATCGAACCATTGCTGAGCCCATCTGTGACGGCCAAAGTCTCGAGCCAACACATCCGCAGACCCTATCAAACTTGCACAGAGTGAACATGGTTCATCTGGTGGTGAACTGGGTTTATGAAATGGGGTATGAGCCTGGCGGCTAATTTGTTTCATGTTCCAGCGGGCAACAAATTTCCATGTAGATTATATGAAGCCAAGCGATATAATTAATGAGAGTAAATAACACAGAGCGTGTCAGGGTATTTCCATTTAACCTGCGGGGGGGCGCGCCCACTTCCCGTGACCCGGCCCTGACTGCATGGTCCTACACCCCCACATTTGGCCTTGATATTCTGAAGTCCACCACAATACACAACTCCGCAGTGCTCTCTTCATTATATCTCAACTAGTTATGCGTACGGAAGTTATAGGTATATGTTTGGTGATACTATGAAGGTATTCAGTTGAGATGTGTGTGCAACTCTACTCCATATGGTACCATCACCACATTAACGCACAATGGAACGAAGTCATGAAAGAGAAAAGGAAACCAATCTATGGCTCTGTCATTTACATATCTATTATATTCTACATGCGGCTTAAAGCTTGGCCTTCTCGGTCTGGGCGGCCAGGTCGGGCATCAACAGATCCCGCAGGTCTGAGGCGGCCTCATTCAGATAGTAGCTCATGCGCTCAGCGCCGATGCGCTTGCAGACGATGTTGAAGTTAAGGCTGTTCCAATTAGATTAGCACAGAGTGTTTAAATGGGGGGGGGCTGTTGGAAAAGACTCACCTGTTCTCGTTGATCATGTACGCAATACCGAATCCATCGTCAATCACTTGACTCCATCCGTATCCGTTGAAGAATTCCGAGCTCAGCTGGCTGGTCGAGAGGTACCAGGAGCCGCTGTAGCCGTATGCCGGGTCCTCATACAATGCCGGCAGCTTCTCACCCTCCTTGAGCAGCTTTTTCAAGCCAAACAGGTGGCGGTCGACACCGCGGCCGTCACTGGCCTCCGCGGTGTACTTCGAGTGGGCGGCCAGGGCGGTACGGAAGAGACGCACAACCTCCTCCCGGGGCACCGAGGGGTCGCTCTGGGCCTTGCAGAAGGCCACACTGTCGTCGGAAACGCTACGGATGGTCTCCGTACGGCCCTCCTGGAACTTACGAGTCGAGGCAGATTCGTAGGTTGGGCGGTTCTTGCCGTACATCTTGAAGTAGGCCAGCTGGATGACCATCTGCACATATGCATCCGGGCTGCACTTGAACTTCTTGATGAGACCCTTACCGTAGCCCTGGTAGGCCTGCACCTTCAGCTCGTGCGCGCTAATCTGCTGGCGGTGCTCCTTGGTGGCGGCGTCAATAGCCTCCAGCACCTCGTTGTTCAAGTGGAAGTTGATGGGGCGGGGATCGGGGAGGTCGGAGCGGACGGGCTGCTCCGAAAGGTCGATCTTGTTGTTGAAGATGAGATTGTTCAGGTGATCGTTGAGACGGCTGGTGGGGCTGCCATCCATCATGCTGTGCTCACCCATGAAACCGGCAGTGCCGTTGTCATTGATGATGAACTGCAAAGGCTTGTCGAACCAGCGGTTGGCGCCATCGCCGTGCCAGTACTGGTGAGCCCGCTCCTCCAGCGTGACGGGGGTGGCATCGTCAAGACAGATCAGGAAGCCACTGGACTCGATGTCCCGCAGAGCCTGCTCGTTGGCCGGGTGTGCCACAAGCAGCTTCTTCCGGGCATCAGCCCAGAGGTCACGGTTCGCCGCGGTCAACGTGCCGACAGCGGGCGACTTCTGAGCAATCTGGTAGATACGCTCGAACTGCTTCTCCAGCTCCGATACGTTCAACGGCTTACCGCTCACAACCAAAGGCACCTTGAAGAACTGGTTCTTGCGCACAACCACAATGTGCTCGTTCTCCTTAGCGGGGAACTTCTGAGGATAATCTGCACCGTCGGCGGGAATGCGGCAGCAGTTGAACATGTACTCGAACGAGCTCATCGCAATAGGCGCCGCGCGCATGTATTCCGGCTCCAGGGAGCCATCATCCACCTGGCGCTTGAACTCAAGCGCCGCTGTAGCGACGGACGCGGCACGCTTGGCGGGGTTCCGGCGAGCGCGGTCGTCCTTGTATGAGTAGAAGTAGGAAACGTAAGGGACTACCGGGTCGCGATAGCCCAGGTATGCGGCGTGATTCCACCATTCAGTAATCCAGTTCTTGGTCTTAGGGTCCGCAGCACGGGCTAGAAGTCTTTCCTGCAGAGTCTGACCCTCTCCACCAGGGCGAACGAAGGCCTCTACGGCCTTTTTGGTGTTCTCATATTCGGCTTCGGAAACCACCGCATGGACCGATTTCAGGTAGCGGCGGGCGGTTTCTTCAAGAGTGGGAACCGGCAAGCGGGGAAGGGAATCTTCGAATCTGAGCATCTTGCCCTTGGAGAGGTCCTCTACATATCCTGAACGATGTTAGAACCGAACGCATTGAGGCTCTCACATTATGGAAATTTTCAATAATATGAACGTGGTGCATGTGATTAAACTCACCCTCCGGGAGAGACGAAGCCTTACGCCGAGGAGCCATGGTGGGTGCCTACATATGCCGGTTAATATGCCGTTCGAATCCGTTTCAGGGGTGCAAGAATAATCAATTGCGCGAGTCATACCACAGCAGATCTAGCAAGAAGAGAGTTGGTAGGGGAGAGACGGGGCCGTGAAAGTGTGGAGAGACGGCTTCGAGCAGAAGCCGTAAACATCCCTCTGGACTGTGACGAGTGTCTAGTAGGGGAAGGGTGTGAGGTAGAAAGGTGAGTAGATTAGAGAATTGAGAACGTTGAAAGCGACCGAAACTGGGCAAAATAGTTTAAAGTAGAGAAAGAGAAGGAAACAGGTGAACAGGAGCAAGAGAACAACCTCGGTTGGAAGGAGAAGTGTTTCGGCCGACCTTGGGGGCGGTATGATACGGTACCACTAGGCCATTTTAGTGGGGAGGGGCAGGCGAGGTCTACGGAGTTCTCCGTAATTTGAGGGGTAATACGGAAACCGGAGCGCGGAGCACGGAGCACGGCGTATTGAAAGCGTGTCGACGTAATTCCCCCAGACTTTCCTTGGGCCTCGGCACATGATCCTAGTCCGACTCACGGCACGGCACACCGGTCTAACTTCGAGATATTGAGTATATCCTCCGGTGCCCTAATCGAACGAGTATAGGCCCCTGATTTGACGAAGGACGCCAAGAAACATTCCACCTCGCATGGAAGTGGCTCTCCAGTGTCCACTTCATCTGGAATCGTATCCCGTGATACATATACTCTGGACGGCGTACGTATATATATAAAATATTCCCATTAACATGTGGGGTGACCTGCCGAGAAACCCATCATCATGTTCCCCTCCTGAGGACACATCCCCATGAATAATTCATGAGGTTACCTACATAGAATCTCCCTTCATCCGTCCCGCTGATCCGATCTTGTCATCTGCCAACGGTCAGATGAACCTTGGTCGAGAATGACGTCTGATTGGCGCAGGCGACGGAAAGGGACTCGGGAAGTTTAATACGTGTAGATACTTATTGGGTACCTACATGTCCATTCCTCCAACTAAGCAGTATATTGCAATTGATCCACCCGTAATAGTAGCTTAGCCACATTAGATTGTATTCAATTCATATAACCCAGAGAAACAAGACACGCAGACAGGTAACTCGGTGGAATGATCAGTTTGCTCCACGCCTCGCTAGAACAACATGTACATCTAAAAGCCATGAACGCACAACATAAACGACAAGAAACGCCCACCCAGACTTAGAAAATTAATCGGTAGAGAAAAAAAGATGCACAAAACATGAACACTCATTACAATATCATGAAACCGTCTGGACCGGTGCAGCCGGCTGAGGTTCTTGACTCTCCATGGCTTTCGTCTTCTGTCGTGTGATTTGAATCCCATTACGGAGGTGCTCCAATTTTAACACGCCAGGACCTGTGCAGATCCGACCGGTCTGCATCATGTTGCGGAGCCGTTTTCGTCGTGCTTCTCCACTACGCTCCTCGCCTCGACCAACGCCTTCGTCGACCCACTCAGTCCGTAGCACTTTAAAGCTCATACCGTCATGCGTTCCGTCCCAGGGACGTGACTTGAGGCCAAACAGCACGCTCGAATCATACCGTTCCAACCGGGGCAGGATGACAAGTATGATATGTAGGTCCTTGTCCAACGGGGGAACTGGTGGAACGAGAGGTCGATCGCCGTCCGGCAGCCCGGCATCTTGGGCCGTCTTAGGCGCATGTTGATAGGCATCTTTGATTTCCAAATCAAGCATGTCAGCATCGACATCCTCACCCCACGCTCCGCGTATGAATCCCGAATGAATGGCCGCCGCAACAGGATCTGAGTCGTCGGTGTAGATGCCGGTCCCCCAGAGCGCACGCCGAGCGCAAATCTCTTCGCGATGGCTAGAGTCAATGCGGAAACGAGGGACTCGGATGGTAAATGTGCAGTTTTCCTTGCCCTCAAAGCGAGGGAGGGGAAGCGGGGTGGTCGTGTAGCCAAACTTGGCACTCTCCAAGGTGGCCTTCTCTGTAGGGACCCCCAGACGAGGAGCGTATAAGGTTGACCCGAGATGATGTCGCGGGAGATGAGCCACACTCGACAGAACGGGTTCAATATTGACCACGGTTTTGGGTTCACGCATCGGCGTCACTGCCGGTGGGTTGGCCGCAGCAGGACGAGGCGTATGATGGTGGTGATGGTGATGGTGATGATGATGATGACCCATAGCCGTCGCCACTGCATCGGCCTGCGTTGAAGTCCGGTGGAAATAATTTAGTGAAGAGACGCCACGATGGGCGCCCAGCGCGCTTGTTTCTTCTTCGGGCTTATGGCGATGATGGTGGTGACTGCTTGGTGTTGTTAGCATAGGCTAATTGAGATACATTTGTGTGCAAGAACAGAGATAAACAAATGGACTAGCAACTCACTGATGATGGTGATGGTGAACGTGACGACCCCTACGACTGCCACGCGTCGAGGCAGCAAGCCGCGCATCTGTACCAGCCTCAGTCTCCGCTCGCCCATCTTCGTCCCGGGATCGCTTTGGTCTTTTGCCGTTCGCCGACGTGGGTCGACCGATCTTAGTCTCATCCGTAGTTGTTTCACTGTTGGCTGACTTGGCAGTGACGCTGTCGCGTTTGAAAGGACTGGCAACCATTGGGGTGGAAGGGCCACTGCCTGTGGTGGCGGTCACTCCGCCCACGCCGCTGCCAATACCGGAGAAGACCCGACCAAGTTCGCTCTTGATACCGGCCTCGCCGACTGGCCCAAGGATCTGGGCTTGGGCGCCTTGTACCGCTTGGGGTAAAGGTGACGCACGCCCACCTCGTTTCGCGTCGAGACCGACCCCAAGAAGGGTTCTGTGCTGGAGCAACTCGTCGCTTCCCTTCCGCCGTTGGTCATCTGACGAGGCGGAATGAGCCAAAGATGACGGGCCGGCTGATGGGGTCGAGCTAAATAGACGCTGTTCGGTTTGAAGCTTGCTTAGGTATGGCTGCTGCTCATGAGGCGGAGGAGGTGTAGGTTGACCCTGGCGGGGCTGGATCGACAGGGGAGGTTGTCGTGAGCCTCCTAGTTGGGAGCCCAGAGATTTAGTATAGCTTTGAATCGCGCCGAACCCAAATCCGGAGCCTGGCTCAGGGGCGGGGAAACGCTTCGCTTCAGGTGACGGTGGCTGCGAGCGACCAAGCTCCCACGTCGCTGCACTTTGCTGCCGGGCGGCTGCCGGGTCCCGTTCCCCGTATGGACCATACCGTGATTGAGGGTGTGGCGCCTTGGACTCTTGCTCGTGTGCAATAGCTCTCTCTCGTTCTCGGTGCGCTTGTTCTTCTAAGTGACGATCCACGTATATCCCGCCAAATCGGCTTTGCTGAGACTCCTGGCTCATATATGACGCTTGCCGCTGGTGCGCTCCTCCAAAGCCTTCTCCACCGCCCGGTGCGGCCGCCGATCGTGCAAGTGGGCTATACCCAGCCGGTCGCTGAGGCGCCTCGAGGTGCTGGGGCTGGCTGTTTGGTCGAGGAGCGGGTGCGCTAAAGCTGAATCGACGTGTCTCGTTGTATGGAGGTTCGGCGGACGACACTTGGGGCGAATGATGGGCGGAACTGGGCTTGTCCGGATACTGCGATGAGGGAGGGACGCGCGACAGGCCTCCGAATTTGGTCTGTTCCGCTACGGACGGCTGAGACATACCGCCCGAGCTAGAGCGGTATGGCCTCCCCGGGTGGGCTTTCGAAAACGACTTTTCGGGCGTGTGGGATCGTCGAAAGGACGAGTATTCAAGAGGAGAGGGTCTTGCTGGGGCGGTAGGCGGCGACATTGCACTGGGCGCTGACGGCGGAGGAGCGCTGCTGAACGGAGCGGATGACACTGGAATACGCGAGAAGATAGATGATGAGCCTACATCCCGGGCTGGACGGTCAGCGTCCGAGCCAAGCATTGCCGATATCGACATGCTGCTACCAGGACGATGAAGAGCCTGGTTGCTGGGAGGCTCACGGGACGAAAAAGCTGTGGAAAGAGACGAAGCATTTCCCGATTGGCCCCGTGAGGGGTAATGTTGTGGTGGAGACGGAGGAGGCATCCGGCGATTGCCTAAGGGAGGCGCGGAGGGCTGTTCTTGGGGTCCTACGCATAATTCCGAGGTTAGCGAACAAGTTGGCCAGCGTCACTGTCAGTGAAAACGAGAGAACCAAAACAGAAAACGCCAATAGCAGTAAGTTGAAGGGTAAGTAATATGTGCGATCGTGCATATTTAAACCCATGGGGCTCTCACGGCGCGTGGGAGTAAGGGCGCCTTCAGGCGAACGCCTGGCACTCACCAGGAAACACGGGACTGCCACTGCTGCCCAAAGACCTCCGACGGCTTTGGTCATGCGACGGGGGAGGGTTCATGTCGCATTCAGAGCAAGATATAAAGAACAACGGAAATAAAATACAAGATAAGACGTGACGGGAAAAGGAGGACGAAGAAAGGAAAAGAGACGCGCGAGAAAGGGGAGAGATGATCTGATGCTGATGGAGAAAGCGCAACAAAAGAGTTCCACGACTGGGGCAGAACCCGTGACTCTAGGACTCCGAAAGCTCGGCCAGCGCTAGACCCTTTCAGACCAAGTCGCCCTGGGATAGGGCGCTAACCCCTAACGGGGATAGCGCTCCCGAGGTCGCCTGGGCTGGAAGTCGATCAGGCGCCACAAACGCGGCTGGTGCAAGACCCGTGATTGGTCGTTGATCTCTGGTCTCAAAGTTTGGGTACCTTTCCTTGATGTAAGGTAGGACGGGGTAAACAATGAGCCTGCATGGACACACGAGACACTTGACGAATCTGCAGGGTGATTTCTCCCCCAGCATATGGCAAAGAGGAAGATGTAAAAGTGGTAGAAATGAAGGATACTGAGAAGGGAAACAAGAAAAAAAAAAAAAAA